>NC_068355.1:21047882-21300382 GCF_020536995.1 Dreissena polymorpha
ATTGACCCAGAAAGAAAGGGTTTAAATGTGGTTGAGATTGGTCAATCTGAAATCATCGGACCATTCTCGGTTGACTGTGAATGTGTAATGTGCACTCTTAATGTGGCATGATTTTTTCAGTTTCACCGTATGCCGTGGGAGCAGTAGTATGTGCCAGTTTGGCCATCGTTCTTATTGTGGTGTTTGTCTTCATAGCATTGAAAGTGAGGGTAAGTAAGATATGGGCTGCTTTACCTACCCTACATTTATCGTTTAAATATACTTTTCTTTTTTCAATTTGTATGTGTGTGTTATTACCCACATCTTTGTTTACTTGTGTCATGCTGTTCCATACAAGTTAACCTTTTTAATCATGTTTACAATAGACACTGTTTTAAACATATTTTATTCACACTAACCAGAGGCTTTGTAGGTGTACCGTAACTAATAGGGGAAAATGTTAAACAGATATACCTGTACTCTTTGTAGGTGTACAGTAACTAATATGGAAAAATGTTAAACAGATATACCTGTACTCTTTTTGTGTAGTTTAAAAATAATATGTTTTATGCAAAATATATAATGTTTACGATAATGAATTGTGTATTTAAAATGTAATACGTTATATGCTAAATATATCATGTTTACAATGGTGATAAAAAATGGAATTACAAAAAAGATTATGGCTGCCATTAGTAAATGATAGTGTGCATCCTTATTAGTATACAATGCTATATTAATGGTTATATTAATGGATATAAAATACAGTTTAGGCGGAAAGTGTTGTCTCTGAACAGGAATTGCGCTATCACTTTACGCACATGCATTGAGAACAGTTTTCTAAGAGAGACACTATGTTTTCCCAGCGTCGTGAAAAGCGTCTGCTTGAGCGTCTGACGCGGGTACATGACGAAACTCTAGACGATCAGGAAGTGGAACTGCTGGATGACAACATGCAGCCCAACAACTCAGATCTGGTAGGAATGGTAGGGACATTCACATGGGCTATATTTTGGGTTAACAGTGGAAGCCTGGTTAATGAAATGGCCATGTGTCTTTTTAAATAAACATTTCCAATGAATAATGATATAGGATTACCACCAAATGCTCATGATATTGAAAAGTGTTCACTGTTTAAAAGGAGCATGTAGGAGTATGTTAAAAGTTGTATCGGTTATGAGTTGTGACCTAAGTGTGATTTTTATGTCCCCCACTATAGTAGTGGGGGACATATTGTTTTTGCCCTGTCTGTTGGTTGGTCTGTTGGTCTGTTCGTTGGTTGGTTTGCGCCAACTTTAACATTTTGCAATAACTTTTGCTATATTGAAGATAGCAACTTCATATTTGGCATGCATGTGTATCTCATGAAGCTGCACATTTTGAGTGGTGAAAGGTCAAGGTCATCCTTCAAGGTCAGAGGTCAAAAATATGTGGCCAAAATCGCTCATTTCATGAATACTTTTGCAATATTGAAGATAGCAACTTGATATTTGGCATGCATGTGTATCTCATGGAGCTGCACATTTTGAGTAATGAAAGGTCAAGGTCAAGGTCATCCTTCAAGGTCAGAGGTCAAATATATGTTGCCAAAATCGCTAATTTTATGAAAACTTTTGCAATATTGAAGAAAGCAACTTGATATTTGGCATGCATGTGTATCTCATGGAGCTGCACATTTTGAGTGGTGAAAGGTCAAGGTCATCCTTCAAGGTCAGAGGTCAAATATATGTGGCCCAAATCGCTTATTTTATGAATACTTTTGCAATATTGAAGATAGCAACTTCATATTTGGCATGCACGTGTATCTCATGAAGCTGCACATTTTGAGTGGTGAAAGGTCAAGGTCAAGGTCATCCTTCAAGGTCAGAGGTCAAATATATGTGGCCAAAATCGCTCATTTTATGAATACTTTTGCAATATTGAAGATAGCAACTTGATATTTGGCATGCATGTGTATCTCATGGAGCTGCACATTTTGAGTGGTGAAAGGTCAAAGTCAAGGTCATCCTTCAAGGTCAAATATATGGGTCAAAATTGCTCATGTAATGTCACTTCTGCAATATTGAAGCTAGCAATTTTATATTTGAAATGCGTGTGTATCTAAAGGAGCTGCACATTTTGAGTGGTGAAGGGTCACGGTCATCCTTCAAGGTCAAATGTCATATAGGGGGACATTGTGTTTCACAAACACATCTTGTTTTTTAAAGAAAACATTTTAATTCGTTGTTTCAGGAGAAAACAGAGTTTTACTTGTATTTAATTTTATTGCAGCCAATAGAGTACAGTAGGTTAAAACAGCAATGGGAGATAGCTCGAAAAGACATCGGCTTGGGTGATCTGATTGCAAAGGGGACATTTGTGGAGGTTTGGCAGGGGAGAATGAGGAAATTCCCACGTGGAAATGACATCTTGAAAGTGGCTGTGAAACGAGTTGTTGGTAGGCTAAACGTTTTATATAATTAGAAACTATGTGCAATACAAGTCTTTGTATACTAATGGCTTCGTTGAAACAATCATATGATAAATGACTCATCATGAGGCAGTGTTTTTTTGTGCTTGAACTGCATTCCTTTTTATCTATTTGAGTTGCGTATTTTCTACAACTTGTGCGGTCAACAGAGGCAATTCTTGTAAGACACTTTCTGCCTAAACTGGATTTTTGCTAAGAAGAGACTTCCTTAAAAATGAAAAATATCATGAAAGTGGAAAGTGTTATCCCTGATTAACCTGCGCAAACTAATGTAGGACTGCACTTTACGCACAGGCATTAAGCCCAGTTTTCCCAGAACAAGAAAATATTTGTCTTGTTCTGAGAAAACTGGGCTTAATTCATGTGGGTAAAGTGTCGTCCCAGATTAGCCTGTGCAGTCCGCACAGGCTAATCAGGGATGACACTTTCCGCTTTAATGGTATTTTAAGTTTCAAGAAAGTCCCTCCTTACCGAAAATCAAGTTTAGGCGGAAAGTGTCATCCCTGATTAGCCTGTGAGAACTGCACAGGCTAATCTGGGATGGCACTTTACGCACATGCATTATGCCCAGTTTTGTCAGAACAAGACACATATATCTCACTGCAGCTGAAGCCACTGAGAGGGAACGCAAGTTTTTTCTGGCAGAGTTGGAGGTGATGAAGGCCATCCAACCACATCCCAATATCCTGCCTCTCATTGGCTGTTATACCGCTGGCGGTAGGTTACACTGCACTTGGTTGGAATACTTTGTTAGGAAAAGTGGCTCATTCTTCCCATTAATTTGATGTTTATGCTTGTGTTTTAATTTTTTATTTTTTTTTGTGACAAAAATCATTAGCTAGTGATATTGTCATTGCATGGAAACTATTTTTAATCACTGGTGAAAATGCTCTGAACTTTATTTAATGCATGTTAGAAATATCAGGGCCCTATCTCTCCTAGCACATGGGATAGGTAAAGAACTGAATTGTTGGATCGTTTTAGTCTACTCCAAAATCAGTTATGAGCAACCTTTTTGTTTATTATACTAAGTATGGTATTTTAATGTAACCGTTTCCAGCACAGAAGCAAAGTTTAATTGGGAACGTGTACAAGTTTTATGCTATTTGCTGCTCATCTGTATCTTACAGTTGGAAATGAAACCTTTAAAACTTGCATCTAGTAAGCTTAAGTCTTTAAATTGATTTTATTAGCTCGCTGTTTTCGGAGAGGTATTGTCATAGCAAGCTTGTCGTCCGCCGGACGGCGTCTGCTGTCCAGTGTCTGCTGCCCGCTGTCTGCATCATGCTAAAACCTTAACATCAGCTCTAAAATCAAAGTGCTTCCACCTATAACATTCAAACTTCACCAGTGCCTTCCCCAGGAATTTGTTCAGGCGCCCCGGGGCCAATCAGGGGTGGGTTGGGGAGGGGTGTCCCCTCCTGACGTTGATTTTTTTTTAATTTAACGTGTCAATTCACGTTCTGTGGTGCGTTATAACTCAAAGAAAAACAGCGTCAAAAGACGTCATTTGGTGCGCTATGACTATTCAAAAAAATCCCCCAGTCATTTAAAAAATTATTTTTTTTATATTGTTTAATTGTTTTAAAACTTTTCCGCACAGATAGTAAAATCCCGACTCGAACGATTCCCCAATACATCCGTTTCAACCCGACTCTATTACTGTATACTTACTATTTTTCAAGTTTCTATTTATTACCCGATAATCCTGTTTATTCCGTTTTTATCAATCTCTTTCTGGTAAATATTTACGATAAAAGCTTCAGTTATTTATTTAACACAAACCTTGCCATTTTTTAAGTGACTATATATTGATTTGATGAAATATTGCCTCTGAATATGCGTCAATCCCCTGACCTGTTGTGTGCTTGTTAAAACGCTCAATACACGCCATTTGTATGCAATAGACGCGACGTTGTACATGCTGCATAATTTTCGCGCTCTTTTTAATTGAGAAAAAGATTCGACACAAAATAAATTTGCACTGCTTATTTGAAGCAAAAATATGTAACGTTGCGGTAACATTTACATTCGGAAGTGTGTTTCGGATTAAAAACGCGTTAACATCGACTTACGGGAATGGGTTTCGGATAACAAATGAAATTATTCCCATTTGAGATTTCAACAAATATTAACCGTTGCGTTATAAATTCAACGATAATTTGTTAAAACACTTTACGAGTCGAATAAATGTTTTGACAGAATTATGCATGAAATTCACGTTGTCCACGAGGATCACGGCCGGTTGCCATCATCAGTCTTCTAACTATCGATTATCGGACGAAACATTTACAAGTGTGCGTAATTAATTCAACGAAAATTTGTTAAAGCGCATTACGTGTCGAATAAAAGTCAGAAAAACGAGGTGAATCAGTTCTATAAATGGACATGTTGAAATATACATGTACTGGAGTTAAATAAATTGTTATCACATAATTGTAACCAGGAGTCATTTGCACAACTTACTCGCTATAATAATTAATTGTTTACCACTTGCAATTAATTTCTCCTATTAATTATGAGTCATAGGTAACACTTGTTTACAGTAAAAAGGTGTGATGATGATGCCCGAAACCGTCTTTAATGTTCTGTACTGTACTAATTACCGATTTTATATTACTCAAATGGTACAACTTCTTGCTAATCAAGCTGCGATAAACTCTTACTTCATGCCCGACGTCAATCAAAAATAATGGTCGATAGTTAACCCCGCCCTCATAAGCATTCGCGTAACTGATTGGACGATGAACTTCACAGTTTGACGACTGGAAAGTTACCAGATACATCCTTGTCAGCATTTAAATGACCGTGTAATATGGCTAGAATAATCGATACGCGCGTCATGCTATTCTTTTATCAGTGGATTATCCATTACCCCATGTGGTGTTTATGGCGATAACATGTGAAAGTAGGTACCGAGTGCTCTTTTAAAACAGGGAATATTGATACAACTGATAAGAGAAACCTTGATTTTTTTGGACAATCTCCACTTTCTTTTACTGAAGAATACACTGATTGGAAAATTTCAAGCGCCCCGGGGACTCTGATTTCGAAATTCAAGCGCCCCGGCAAGGGGCGCTTAAATGGCCTGGGGAAGACCCTGCTTCACATGTAGCTGCGCCTTGATGAGTTCTACACGCCACACACATTTTTTGGTCACTAGGTCAAAGGTCAAGGTCACTGTGACATCTAATATTCTTCTGACAATCTTTAAATTATTCAAAACTGCACCCACAGCCAAGTGTTGGCACCCGCTATGCGGTGCTCTTGTTTTCTAACCGATTAAAATCCCGTCAAAGTGCATATCTGATAGGGAAAATGTATTACCCTATATCCATGGCTTTCAGACCCCTGGCTGATGGTTGTGGAGCACGCTGTGGAGGGCAGTCTATACCAGTACCTGCAGCAGAGACGCCCTGGCAATGGGCGCGTGCTGATCACGTCGGGTCATGCCGACACTGTCACCATGAACAACGGCGGCCTCAACGCACTCAAGCTGCTCTCCCTTGCCATCCAGATAGTTACTGGGCTCATACATATCAACAGATATAAGGTAACTTGAAAGTTACTGGGCTCATACATATAAACAGATATAAGGTAACTTGATAGTTACTGGGCTCATACATATCAACAGATATGTGGTAACTTGAAAGTTACGGGACTGGTCCATATCAACATATATAAGGTAACTTGAAAGTTACTGGGCTGATACATATAAACAGATATAAGGTAACTTGATAGTTACTTGGCTCATACATATCAACAGATATAAGGTAACTTGAAAGTTACTGGGCACATACATATAAACAGATATAAGGTAACTTGATAGTTACTGGGCTCATACATATCAACAGATATATGGTAGCTTGAAAGTTACGGGACTCGTCCATATCAACAGATATAAGGTAACTTGATAGTTACTAGGCTCATACATATCAACAGATATAAGGTAACTTGATAGTTACTGGGTTCATAAATATCAATAGATATAAGGTAACTTGAAAGTTACTGGACTCATACATATCAACAGATATAAGGTAACTTGATAGTTACTGGGCTCATGCATATCAACAGATATAAGGTAACTTGATAGTTAATAATGGGAAAATATAAGGTAGTGTTACAGTTTCTGCACTGATAGATATCATTTACTACATTATTTTAGCTATAGTTTTGCATTATTTGATCGTAGTTTATCCAACTCCAAAAACATGTAAAAAAGTGTATATCGTGTTTGAATAACAAATTTGAAATTGGTTAGGCATTTTGTATTATCTGATATAAAAACATAATACTAGTAATTTGCTTCCAATACTTTTATAGTCCTCCTTAGTGATGTACTTTATCTTTTAAAGAATTTACATTATTTTGAATGGATACATTTTTTGTTCTAAGAATGCATAAAATTGGTTAGCAATTTACTATTGCTTTTTAAATTAAAAAAATGCCCAAATTCAAATCCTTTAAATCTTATTATTGTGAACTTTGTTCAGATGTTTTTGCTGTTATAAACTCTGCCAGGGTTGATTATCAGCCAGATCACTGGAAATACTATTGAATTATCAAATTTGCCTCATCTGCTTTTTCACTTGAACTGTTTTTGCTTTTGAATTGCTTTTGAATGATACAAATCAGCCAACTTAACCCATTACCACTAAGAAATGTATTTTGACGCATTTGTAGTCCCTTAGACAGTTAAATTTTATTAAAGACCTCTCTTACTAGATTCAAGTTTTAATGGTTTAATTTCCAACCCTAAGATGCTGATTAGCAGCAAACAGCATACAACCTGAACAGTTTTATGCTGTTTTCCATACATGCCATACGTCCCGGATTGTCTGGGACAGTCCTGGAAATGAAGAACTTGTCCCGCTGTCCCGGAAATCTGTCAAATGTCCCGGAATTTACAAAATCCATATATACATGTACCTTATCTTAGGCTTAACTGCACCTCGAATCTGTGTATATCTGCAGCGTCTCCATGACAATGCCTACCCGAATAGGCAGACTACGCTACGTGTCAAAATCGATCAATTAACAGGGGTCCTGTTATCATATCGATTGTCACACGTTCGCGGTCAAACCGAAAAGGCGGCATTGTTTAAAGGCGTATCAACAACTACCAGTTACACACCGGTCTTAATAACAATATTGCAGTGACGTCACCATCTATGTTTAGAATGCTTACACTGAAAACACGTGGCTTGTATTGAGTAACGGAGGTAGTAATGTTTAATTTGACGTTAATAGATCAAGTGTATTTCGGATAGGCTTTCGAACTTTTGCAATTAACGATGCGAAACAAAAAAAAACGTACCAAAATGCATATGTCTATAAATATCGCTACATTTTATACATGTCCCGGAAAATCGGCAAAAGTCCCAGACAATTTAACTTAATGTCCCGGAATGGTCTGAAAAATTATGGCATGTATGCTGTTTGCACACTGCCATTTCACTTTGCCTCTGAGTGGGAAAGTGTTAATCTTGCCTACTCTGTAACTCAAATAGTTGTTATCATATCATTGGCAAACTTATATTCAGTTCCAACATTTTTTCTATAGATTAATACATCTTTCACAAGTCAATGTAACCCAGACTTTAACAAGGTCATGTTTTGTTACAAGTTTGAACTCTTTTTATGCATTTAATGTAGAATGTAAAGTAATTTTCAATGTTATTTTAATTATAGATGATATTTTACCGTTTACGTTCTGCCAATATACTCGTCTGCAAAGGGGGAGTGTGCAAGTTGGCCGGGTTTGGTTTTACCCATGACATCTGTAAGAGGAACATTTATGAAAGTGTAAGAATTTGTGGATATAAAAAGAGAGACATTATTATAAGTGTAGTATTCATAAGTTATCGTTTCTTACATGTAAACACTTTAGTACAATAAAAGGGTAATTGTTCAAACTAATGAATTCTTTTTAGCTTTCACAAAAAGACACGTAAAAAAATAATAATTTGGTTTTAGCATTTTTGCTTTATAATGTATAAAATTATTTAAAATGTATTTTTATGTTAAAAAAAATAAAGAATTCATAATGGAACACTCATATTTGTTTTCATGAGTCAACCCCTTACTTTCGCACAGAACTCTGCACCCGTGCGCTGGATGAGCCCAGAGTCACTGCAGGACAATGTGTATAACATGAAGACGGATGTCTGGTCGTTTGGAGTCGTCCTTTGGGAGATCATCAACTATGGTAGGCCTGCCTCGTATAGATAGTGGGAGATCATCAACTATGGTAGGCCTGCCTCGTATAGATAGCAGACATCAACTATGGTAGGCCTGCCTCGTATAGATAGCAGATCATCAACTATGGTAGGCCTGCCTCGTATAGATAGGGGAGATCATCAACTATGGTAGGCCTGCCTCGTATAGATAGGGGAGATCATCAACTATGGTAGGCCTGCCTCGTTTAGATAGGGGAGATCATCAACTATGGTAGGCCTGCCTCGTATAGATAGGGGAGATCATCAACTATGGTAGGCCTGCCTCGTACAGATAGGGGAGATCATCAACTATGGTAGGCCTGCCTCGTATAGATAGGGGAGATCATCAACTATGGTAGGCCTGCCTCGTATAGATAGGGGAGATCATCAACTATGGTAGGCCTGCCTCGTATAGATAGGGGAGATCATCAACTATGGTAGGCCTGCCTCGTATAGATAGTGGGAGATCATCAACTATGGTAGGCCTGCCTCGTATAGATAGGGGAGATCATCAACTATGGTAGGCCTGCCTCGTATAGATAGTGGGAGATCATCAACTATGGTAGGCCTGCCTCGTATAGATAGTGGGAGATCATCAACTATGGTAGGCCTGCCTCGTATAGATAGGGGAGATCATCAACTATGGTAGGCCTGCCTCGTATAGATAGGGGAGATCATCAACTATGGTAGGCCTGCCTCGTATAGATAGTGGGAGATCATCAACTATGGTAGGCCTGCCTCGTATAGATAGGGGAGATCATCAACTATGGTAGGCCTGCCTCGTATAGATAGGGGAGATCATCAACTATGGTAGGCCTGCCTCGTATAGATAGCAGACATGCGTTATGCAGGGTGTGTTTAGCAGGGTGTGTTTAACGGGTTTCATGATTTATTTTCAATTTCGTTGTTTCTTAGTTGTGACCAGTGATCATCATAATCAAAATCACAGAGGGTCAGTCATTAGTGTTACTCTTTCAGTTGCCACACTAATGAAATATTAATTATTAAAGCCATAGAAGCATCTCTTAGCTCAAAAAAATATTCAGAAATAGGGAATAAGGCACGACACCTATTGCTATTGCTATACATGAGCACATTTCTCCTCTGTTACTTGTCATGTTGAGCTATTACTAACCCCATTGCCAAATGGGAGCTGACCAACTACACCAGACTGTTGTCCTCAGTTCTGACAATTAAACAGGGGAGAATTGACCACCTATTTTTTGGTTGGCTCTGCAAAATTTGGATTTTTGATTCATTTGAAGTCCTTTTGTTATAATTGCAATCATAGTTATTTTTGTCTTACTTTAGACAGTCTAAAATCTGTTGGTTTGATTTTTTTAATTCATATTTATAATCAGCAAAAAGTTAAAATCTATTTATAATTGCGCTGATCTCTTAACGTTAACTTAACTCCTAACTTATTGTTATGCATGTGTGTAAAGTGTTGTCACAGATTAGCCTGTGCAGTCCACCTAGACTTCTCATGGGGACTTGTTTAAAACGAAAAATTCCATACAGACAGAAAGTGTTGTCCCTGATAAGTCTGTGCAGACTGCACAGGTTAATTTGGGACTAAGCTTAAAAAAAGAATTAAGCCAGGGTCCGGCTCTATTATAGTCTGATTGACTAACGCTTCATGTGTGGTTCTTGCTGTGCATCAGGTCATTTGCCATACCCAGACATGGGCCCCCAGGAGGTTGCAGACCGCATACAGGCTGGATATCGTATGCCCCAGCCCCAACACTGCAGTGCTGATATGTGAGTATCTCGTCACTAGGAGAGTGGAGAGTAACCACTCAATGGAAGGGTGGTGTGTCACCAGGCACTGGGGGGGATGGAGCATATCCTGTCTGTGTGAGGGTTGAGTGTATCCTGTCCATGAATGAAGGAATGTAATAGATAGCTGTGAGGGTTCTGACCCTAAAAATTACACTTTCTCTACAGCGACAAAGAACTTTGGAAGTATCAGAACTTTAAATGCTTCTATATTACTGAATAGAGAACACACAAATATGAAATTATTTTCAAAATAAGCATGATTTCGATAAAAAAAATCTGAAGAAACACACCATGTGACCTTATTTAAACTATCCAATGTTCTGGTTTCCAGCTACAACCTGATGTTGATGTGCTGGGCAGAGAATCCTGGAAACCGGCCCAGTTTTGTGGACATCCTGCAGACACTGACACACCTTGAGAGAGCAGCAGACACCCACGTTCACATAGACAGGCTGCCTGAGGGACTCAAGAATGCAGACATTGTGTCCAGTCTAGAGACCATCGCATAGGCAGGAGCAGCAGACATTGTGTCCAGTCTAGAGACCATCGCATAGGCATGAGCACATCAATTATTAGAAAAGATCTGTACAATTTGTTCTTTGTTTTCTTCTTTAAAAGCCATACACATTCGAAGGAAAATTATTGCACTTGTCTGTTTGACCGTCTGTTTGTATGAACATCTGTCCAAAATCTTGTGTTTTGAAATCCTCTTTAATGACTACATGGATCTCGTTCAAACTTTAACAGTTGAATGACCTCAATATGTGGATGATAGTAATTGAAGATTTTTGGCTGCGACCAGTTTGAGGAGAATTATGGCCCTTTGTTTTTCCTCTTTATGGCTTTTAGTCTACAGTGTTGTGTGTTAACAACTCCTCTCAAGCAGCTGTGGGGACCAACTTTTCAGACCTTAAGGATCTTAATGTGTAGATGATCTTAAGGAAGGAATATAAGCTGTGACCAGTTTTGCCAAGTTAAGTCGCTTTTTCTGTTTATGTCACCGAAATTTCAAACCCTAAAATGGCATTGAGTATCTGAGATTTTCACATGTACATGACCTTAATGTGTAAATGATTCTAAACAAAGGACTTTGGGAAGTTTTAAATACCTTGGTCTGTTTTTATGCCCGCGGTAGTGTGGCATATAGCAGTTGAACTGTCCGTCAGTATGTGTGTACAGAGTTATAGATATTTTTTGACCCATGGGGGTAAATACCCACACTTTTTAAAGCATGGGGGTAAATGGTCAAATTTTGCCTTGCTTGAAGGGTAATTTGCTAAAAGTAAAACAAGAATATAGCCGGGATACAGACAAGCTACTTTAATGATGTTAAACACAATTAACCATTAACTATGTGTATTCCTTCATAGTAATAGGTTTTTTAAAGTGTTTTTTTTTTTAAACTTGTATTGTTGGCAGATTTTACATTTAAGACGAACTTCGTCCTCACGTCCACCACCGTGAGCCACATACAACTTTTTTGGCAACTTTCAACAATTCTTTTATAAGCGTTTTAGTGTTACCTTTTTGATTTGAAAAAAGAGGAAATTAAACAATTCAGAATTGGCAGTACAATGTTATTACTTGATACAACTTTTGCCGTAAGTAATATGTTTTGGCTTCAAAGAAGCCATGCTGACCTCTTCATGTAATTTAATAAACACATAAGCGCTTGACTGTCTGTTAAAAAAATCAATACTAAATTTACCATGCGTCTAGATGTTACAGAGTATACATACCAACTAGCTAACTTTTTTTACAATCCAGCGCACAAATTAGCTCTTATGTTTACGATCTCATATTTTGGCGAAATACAATCAGCTGTTTATATTTTTTGTTTACAATGTACCCAGAGAATTTACAGCATTTGGGTAAGTCCAGATTGGCTTGCTTAAATGTACGCACAGAAATGATAAATTTAGCGTATCTTGATATTTCTAATGCGTATATTACGCTGATACGCAGATTATCTAGAACGCTGGTGTATGTCAGTCTGTCCGTTCGTCCGATAAAAAAAACTTTAACGTTGGCCATAACTTTTGCATTATTGAAGATAGAAACTTGATATTTGGCATGCATGTGTATCTCATCAAGCTGCACATTTTGAGTGGTGAAAGTTCAAGGTCAAGGTCATCCTTCAAGGTCAAAGGTCAAAAAAATAAAATAATTCAAAGCAGCGTTCTCATGAAGCTGCACATTTTGAATGGTGGAAGTTCAAGGTCAAGGTCATCCTTCAAGGTAAAAAGAACAAAACAATTTTCAAAGCGGCGTTCTCATGAAGCTGCACATTTTGAGTGGTTGAAGTTCAAGGTCAAGGTCATCCTTTAAGGTCAAAGGTTAAAAAAAAATAATCAAAGCGGCGCAATAGGGGGCATTGTGTTTCTGACGAACGCATCTCTTGTTGGATTATAAAATAATTAAGCCCAACAATGTTGTATATTCAACTCCTAATTAATTTCTAGCCAGAATTTACCCTTTCCGACTCACAAGCAAGTGAAAATGGCTATGTGCAAACAGCATAAAACCAGAACAGCCTGCGAGTAACTCGCAGTCTGTTCAGGATTTATTCTGTTTGCTGCTTACCAGTATCTAATGGTTGTTTAATTAAATTTAACTTTAAATTTAACTACAAATACATGAAAATACGTATTTAAGTGGTAAAGAATTAATACAGACTGTCACAGCTGAATGGCCTCAATGTGTAGATGATCATGAAGAAGTGATTTTTTTTTACCTACAAACACTTTTGTTTGAATTATTGTCTTTAATTTTTCCACGGTAGAATACCAGCATATAGTCCCGCAAAATGGGTGGACTGAACTCCTCTACAACTGTTAGAAGGATTTTGTTCAAAGTTTTAGAGTCGAACAACCTTAATGTGTAGAAGATCGTAAAGGAAAGAAGTTTGGCTGGGACCAGTTTCAGCAGCCAATTGTATAAATCTGGATAAATCTTTTTGTGTGGATAACTCTTTGTTATTTTAAATTTTTGGATATCCAATTTGGTTAGTGATTGTACAAAAAATGCATATCTGAACAGGTGAACGTTTTAGTTAAATTTTGGATAAGCTGTAGCCAAGGTATTTGACTTTGGTTATCTTTATCCGAATAAAGGATATCTTTTGGATTGGCTAAGGTTATCTATTTTTATTTTATGCTTTCTGGTGGTTTATAGAGAAATATCAGTGAATTATCTTTATCCGAATAAAGGTTATCTTTTGGATTGGCTAAGGTTATCCATTTTTATTTTATGCTCTCCGGTGGTTTATAGAGAAATATCAGTGAATGAAAACTGTTAATTTCACTGTTACAAACAGTGAAAATTAACAGTGAAAATTATCGATAATTTTCACTGTTTACTGTGAAATGACGTCATTTTTTTATGAAATGACGTCATTATCCCAGCAAAATTCTTTAGTTAAACTCCTTAACAATGTATATAACCTGTGAAAAAAAGCATAAAATAAAAAGAAAATGTGTTGGATTTGGCGGAATATCGATTTTAATTCACTCTTGATCATAGAAAAAATATATTTTCACTCGTGGGGCAAAATATTATTTTCTATGATCACTCGTGAATTAAAATTGATAATCCACCAAATCAAACAAATATCCTCTATGTATACGATTGGCTGAAGGCCATTTTTGTTTTTGTCTGCTGCATAGATGTGAGATTGGTCTGTATTCAAACATGTGTCTTGGGGGCATCAGTGTCTGTGACACATGTCTAATTAAATATCCAGACAGCAACTTTGTTTTGTTAAGACATTAAATTACCCACTTGTTTAACCTTTTCCCACTCAGTGGGAAGCAAAACGAAAATGGCTATGTGTAAACAGCATAAAACCAGAACAGCCTGCGAGTTACTCACAGTCTGTTCAGGTTTTATGCTGTTTGCTGATAATCAATATCTAAGGGTTGGAAATGAAGCCTTTTAAACTTGAATCTAGTAAGAAAGGTCTTAAATTAAATTTAACTTCCTAAGGGACTTCACATGCATCAAAATACTTATCTAAGTTTGTAAGGGCTAATGAAATATTATTCAAGATAAAAGATACTATTTGTGGTTTAAAGATTATTTTAATCAAAGTTTATCATTCCTAAAACCATTATTGTGTTTGATTCCTTCGGATAACATAAATTAATTTACAATAAAATGTCTTCGCTCGAAGCAAAACAGACATTTTTGTAGCACTTTTGTGCCTAACAAGAAATGATTTAAAAATCTTTTTGTAAAAACAAATGAATTTTAAAATTGTGTGGACATTTGATTTAATAAAAACAACAACATAGGATCCAAAGAAAGAAACCTAAGGCAAAAAAGCATTATCAATTTCAGAAATGCTACTGTCTCAAATCTTGTTTCAATGAGTTGGTTTAATAACTCATATTTCATTTTAATTGGACACCAAACGTTTATGGTGTTTTCTTATGTATTCAATGTGGGTATTTATTGTCTCAAATTTGTGTTTGTTATTAAATTACATTCGTTACTTTACATACGTGTAAAGCTTGTTCTGAGTTACTTGTGTTGCATACAAACACACATATAATAAGTATTGATTATACATTGCTATTGTGTGTGTGTGTGTTTTATATCCAAACTTCAAATATTTGACAATTGTTATAACACAATCTGAAATGAATCTATTACACCCAGATGTTATGATATATTTATTCTATGTTTAAAAAAGAGAAGGGTTTATCTTTTATCACAATGTAAATATATTAATATTGTGACACAGGCTTGATGCAGATTATAAAACTTAATTGGTGCAGCTGATTTAATATGCTATTCTTTGTTAATTAAAGAAAACATACACATATGATTTACTGAAGTTTATGATATTTTTGTTTTGCATTTTCATTGTATTTTTATTGAATATTTCCGCAGAATTACATTGTAAAAGTTATTACAAGCGTTTATCTTGGCAGTATAGTTGCCAGAGATGTGTTTATATTATTATGAATATGTAATATATGGCAAATGTGCAATTGATTTTGTAATATAAGTATTAGAATGCTTAATTGGCGTTTTGGTGGTTTATTTATTTTTTACTATTGTACATTTTTATTATCAGTTTTAGTTATAGCTTTTCTAAAGTTTGTATACAGCATAAAAGTTTAATCTGGAATAAATGTTGTATTAACACATTTTCTAACGAGGGTAATTTGGTGAGCTAGTATAAGCTGCTCTAATAGATGTACAATTTTTATTTATTTTATGTGTTAACCAACATTTACTTACTTAAATTCAGTGTATATTATTTGATTTTCTGAGTATTGACTTAAACACACACTAGTGAAAAACGAAAACTTATTAACGTAATGTTAAACACGTTGTATTGCTACGTTTTTATTATTAATTTGTAATATAAATTGTAGTGTTTTTTTGCTATTTATGTGTTGTTTATGAAATAATTTGATGATGTTTCTATGACAGACAAAGTGCATATATGATGAAGAAAAATTAATGGAGAATGACACATTGCTCAAACATGAAAATTTATTTCAAGTGTAAGATTGGGACTATACAAGGGTACCATTTTAGGATAATTACATACAATTGTTAAAGAGATATTATCTATAATGCCACAGTTGAATAATAATTGGAACCTTGTTATTTCTGGGACCTAGAACAATAAAATAATTTGAATTTCACATGTATGTACGTGCAGATTAGCACATTATTAATATCACAATCAATAATATATGAAGGTAAACACACATTTAAGTCCATAATATGTTTAAGTGTTAAGGCAAATGTTGATTAACTCATGAGATATCACATCTGTAAAACTAAGTTCCATGCAGGTAGTAAAACCTGTATTCAATCATCTGTATGTTAATAAATGTTTATAGTGTAGCAAAAACCATTCCATGTAAATTTAGTGCAGCAGGATATATTTAATAACATTTTGTTCCATAGTATGTCAGATTTAAGTTTTCAGTGTTGTGGAACGTTTAGGATTCCCATGTTTGTGATGCATTTTATTCGATAACATATCACTTGGTGTTGTTCTGCTAGTGGTTATTGTCCTGTGTTGTGAGGATGTACATTTGTTTTGTATGTGCTGAACTGTACATAGTTGAAATACACCGTACATATTTGCAATGCACCATACATAGTTGCAATGCACCATACATAGTTGCAATGAACCATACATAGTTGCAATGAACCGTACATAGTTGCAATGAACCGTACATAGTTGCAATGAACCATACATAGTTGCAATGAACTGTACATAGTTGCAATGAACTGTACATAGTTGCAATGAACTGTACATAGTTGCAATGAACTGTACATAGTTGCAATGAACCGTACATAGTGCAAGGGAGTTAAGTTTTTGTTCTGATTGCATAAGTTTTGTATTTAAGAATTGAATAGAATTATCAGCATTTCATCAGTGTTTGAAGGGGTTTATGCATAAATGAAGGGTTATTATTCTAGATAAACTGCTGGAATGAAGAAAATTGCTATTCAATACTGACAATAGTACTTATTGTACAATAATTAGCGGTATTTTAAACGATAGAAATTTGTCCCCTGTCGTAAGAACCTCATTACAATTTTGGTTTCAAAGAAGTTTTTTGAATATATAACAACAAGGCTGTGGATTAAAAAATGTAGTGGTTTCTATAGATCTAGTTACTTTTTAATGATTTGAAGAAAAATTAATCTTAATGTGATGTACAATTAGATATGCATTAAGTTACTTGTGTCTGTGATTTCATGCAACTTGGAAAACAAATTTATTATTTGACAAGAGAGTTCTGCAATTTTATGGAGACAGCTATCATACTTTTTACAAATGTGGTAAAATTGCAAATGCAGCTTTTATTTTCAAGTCATAATTAATAAGGACTATGCTACATGTAGAATGTGTACATCAATTAGATTTTAGTCTATTTTAACATGACATTGATGATGTTTCACATGATGACAACTAAACTGTTTCACATGATGGAGTGTAAATGTTCACATCTGGTCATAAGCAATATAACAAAGTTTTCATTTTTAGCCCACCTGAGCACAACGTGCTCATGGTGAGCTTTTGTAGTCGCTTTTTGTCCGTCGTCTGTCGTGCGCCGTCAACATTTGCCTTGTTAACTCTCTAGAGGCAACATTTATTGTCAGAAGATTCATCCCAATAATATCTTGGACGAGTTTGAAAATGATGCCGGTTGGTTGAAAAACATGGCCTCCAGGGGATGGGGCATTTTTCCTTATATGGCTATAGTAAATCCTTGTTTACACTCTAGAGGCCACATTTATTTTCCGATCTTCATGAAACTTGGTCAGAAGATCTGTCCCAATAATATCTTGTTATCTCAGGTGAGTGACTTTGGGCCTTTCAGGCCCTCTAGTTGATTAGTTTTCTTGCATATGATATATAGTTTGTAAAACAGCTTTCTTTGTAAGGTATGCACCAAAATTGATTTGGTAAAATTAGAATTGGTGTTTAAAAGACATGCTTCTGTAATTTTATTTGCATGTTTGTAATTTATAAATTTACAGTTGTCGGTTGTTTCCATATTAAAATAATGTTCATAGTCTTGAAGGTTATTTATTTCATGATTAAGTCTATTAGAATTTTTTATAATGGCCACTTTGTCTCTACCTCTATTAATAATGAGTGCAATCTGATATGTTTTCTTATATTAAGAATGTGACGGGTGTCATGCGAAAATGGGTATTATGTCATATGCAGCCTGGTCAGGAGATACCCTGCCAGCTAACGAGAACACAAAAGCATGCGTTACTTAATTTTACCCTTTCCCACATAGATAGGTTATTGACCCATTTGTAGTCCCTTAGAAAGTTACACTTAATTAAATACCTTTCTTACTAAATTCAAGTTTTACTTTCCAACCCTTGGTTAATGATGAGCAGCAAACAGCATAAAACCTGAACAGACTGCAAGTTACTCGCAGGCTGTTCTGATTTTATGCTGGTTGCAAGTCATTTTCACATTGATTCTTATGGGGGAAAATGTACACAGAGGGCAGCGTAGCATGTTATCAGACTGCACGATTGTGCAGACTGGTCTATAGCTACACTGGCCGCATATTCATAAGACCCATTTTTGCATGATGCTGCTTATATATACATTCTTGTATTTATGCTACTAGTCTTCCTCAAAAATTGTTGTGTGACTGCACTTTTGTAAGGAAGAGTTTTTAACCAAATGTTATGTTAAATGGGTGTTGTGTTCAAATTTTGTTCTCTGTACTGAATGATATTTCCAATTTAATGTTTTTGTTTGCACCATTTTTCTGATGTTTTTGCTTTTTATGTCAAAATAAAGTGGCACACTTATATTGCGTTGGTTGTTGTTATGAAAACTAAAGTGGCACACCACATACTGTGTTTCCTGTTCTTATGACAACAAGCAATATACTGCATTTTTAGCTCTCATGACATCTAAAGTGGTAACTGTGGACTCTGTTGATCTCATGACAACTATAATGGCACACAAAATAATGTTTGTTACTCCAATGACAAGTACAATGGCACACTTTAAACTGCGCATGTTGTTCTCAAGAAATTTAAAGCGGCACACTTCGTGTTAGGAAAAAATCTAGAATTCCAGGTAAGAAATTGAAAAGAATGCTTCCAATTTTAAAAACTTTGAAGATCAGATTAATTTGATCACCCAAAGAAAACATTGTTTGCTTAATCCAAGATGTATAAAACAACTCTTGATAGCACAATATGGTATACTTTTCAATTTGATGTCTGTATTTTGAAAATATGAACAACTATATTACAAAGTTTTGTTTTATTTATTACCACGATTATTGATCGAAAGAACTTTACATACAAATTTAATGATAAAATGTTGACAAATAATGAAAAATGCTGACTAAATAATTGACATCATGTGATGAATGGGATGACATAACTGCACAATGTTTCTTTACACTCTGAATTTTGTACCGAAACAGTCAAAACATGAAGACAAAAATTGGTTGGATTATCTTAATTAAAATAAAACCGAACGGAAGTACATACATTATCTGAGAGGTAGGGAGTTAACTCCCTTACAACATTTGTTTACATGGGTTTTTATTTTGTACACACAGCTAAGGTATACAGGCCATCTGCCCAGACTTGCAGAAATACAGCAAACAAGAATTCTAGTGTTGATGTCGCTCAAGATTCAACATTTAACCCTTTCCCACTAAGAGGCTAAGTGTAAATGACTATGTGCAAACAGCATAAAACCAGAACAGCCTGCAAGTATCTCGCAGTCTGTTCAGGTTTTATACTATTTGTTGCTCATCAGTAACTAAGGGTTGGACATAAACCCTTTAAAACTTGAATCTTGTAAGAAAGGACTTCGATTAAATGAACCTTTCTAAGGGACTACAAATGCATGAAAATGCATATCTACCGGTACGTGGTAAGGGGTTGAATGATTTGAACAAAATAGTATGGCATGAAGATAATTACAATGCATGCTACTTTGTATGAAAAGATAAATTTACAAGAAATGTGTTTTTCAGAAACACAATGCTCCCTACTGAGCCGCTTTGATTTATTTATTTTTGTTTTTTAAAACATCCCTTTAAAAATATTACTTCCCTTGTAAAAATGATCTGTACCTGCCAAATGATAAATATAAATTATCTCCCTTTACAGCTTGTTACTTCATTTATATTTGTTTTTTTGACCTTTGACTTTGAATGATGATCTTGACCTTTCACCACTCAATCTGTGCAGCTCCATGAGATACACATGCCTGCCAAATATCAAGTTGCTATCTTCAATATTGCAAAAGTTATGGCCAATGTCAAAGTGTTTGGACGGTCAGACGGACAGAAAGTTCAAATGCAATATGCCACCCTACCAGGGGAATAAAAACACTAATGGCGTCTGTTATTCCAAGGACAATGTGAGAATCTGACCCCACTTGTGGTTTCATAATCTCTACAAACATGGATAAATGATGATCAAAAACTAGATTTTGTTTCTAATGAACAATGATTTTGAGCACATCACACATTTTGGGTCAACATCTACTGAAATTCCACCAAAAACAATGTTTAAAACATTTAAAGAATAAAATGACAATAACAAGCTAACAACATATGATAAAAATGGAAGAAAAGCAATTAAGCAAGAAAACCTTCAAAAGAACAAGACATTTGTTCAACTCTGTATCTTCAAGTCAAAGAATATACATGGAAACACTGTGTGGTGCTGACAATCTGTTATCACTATAAACAATAGGATCCAAAATCACAGTCACTAGACTATTGAAGATACAATAATACAAATTCAAATTAATAGTAAAAATTGAAAAAAACAATAAGATTAATGCTTGTAAAAAATGAATAATTTGTAAAAACTAAAAATGCTCTTTTCTGTGCATTAACTCTAGGAAAAAACAAATGACAAAATTAACAAATGTATACAGAATGATCAAGACATGTTCAACAACCATTATAAAACGATAGTATATAATCTAGCATAATTGAAAATCATAAACATAATGTTCAACTCCAGTAAAAACTTGAGTACATTTAAAATTTTCAGCATGATTTCCCAAATAATGCGAGATTTTAATGAATACATTTATTTGGTAATCTTCTAGAAAATTATATTTTAGATGTATTACTTATTTATTATTTTCAATCAAGCTTTATACTTGTACTTTTGGTCACAACAAAGTTACTCTAATTGTTGTATCAACTGAAACTGCACTTAGTCAAAATAACCCATAATTTATATAACCAGGAAATAAACTGCCTACATAATTTTCAGTTTGACAGGTTTTGGTGGAATCCAGAATCACCACTTCCACATCACAAGGTCATTAAGCCTAATTGCCTGTCACAATCCTCCGAGTGAATTAACCTCCGAGACCACAAACTCATCCTGCTCTATTGGCTTCTTAACCCAGATTCCGAGGCCATTTTTGACAAAATGTTCGGCCATCTTGTTTTTCGTGTCGTGGTACTGCTTATTCATGGCCTTGAGTTCCCCGTACACGCTCGTCTTCTTGGTCATCTCGACCCGGGTCTGGAGGCGACCTTGAAGGCGAAGGAAGCGTTTGAGAAGTTCCCGTTTACAGAGGCGCGACTCCTCACCGGCCTCCTGCTTGCCTGAAAAACAGCATCAACTGAATGTTTAGTTTAAACCTATATATTGTCCCCCTACCGGTGAAACCGGAGGGGACTTATGGTTTGCACTCTCTGTGTTAGTCAGTCAGTCAGTCTGCCTGTCAGTCTGTCCGTCACACTTTTCTTGATCCTGCGATAACTTTAAAAGTTCTTCATATTTTTTCATGAAACTTGAAACATGGACAGATGGCAATACATGTATGGAGATTATGCACATCATTTTATTTTGTTCCTACGTCAAGAATTCTGGTTGTTTTGATAACATATATGTAAAATAAATAATCTCAAAATAGTTGAATTTCACCGGCAGGGGACATCATTGCTTTGCAATAGTCTTATTTTAGCTCGATTGCATCATGAAAGCTAAATGTTAATCAAACCTGAACCACGCATAATACCCAATTTGACGCATTTGTTGTTTCTTACCTTTTTTAAAATTAAATAACGGATCTTTCTTTAGATATTCAGATTTTCAAGGCTTAAATTCCATCCTTAAGATACTGATTAGCAGCAAACAGCATAATACCTGAACAGCCTTAGAGTAACTCGTAGGCTGTTCTGGTTGTATCCTGATTGGATATAACCATTTTTACATTGCTTCTGATGGGGGAAATGGTTAAGAAACAAATTTATTCCTTAACAATAGATTTATAGTTTCCCTTAAAAAAATGAACAGTAAGTTTACATTAAGAAATATACATACAAAAGTAAGTTTTTTTGCTTTAAAAGTAGGGATTAAAGAGGTTAACCGGTTAACCTACCGAAACGACCAGTTAACTGGTAAAATTTTCAAGAAAAGGTTAAGCTGGAAAAAAATAATTGATTATTTTTTTTTTTATGGAATAATTCGTATGAGTTAACTTTTTTCGCGTGGCATACTGCCAACTTGAGCTGGCGACTAGTAAGAACAACATGCCGCACCATCGGCAGTAATAAATAAAGTGTCAACAATCAAAGCAATAAAGCAATTAATCAATACCTTTGTAATAACAAATAGGGGGTACGTTTTGATAACTGACACTATTGGTCTTTTGACTCTCTAAAATTTAACTAGCGAACTGCCATGAGTGGGAGCTATTAGCGGAGATGTAATTGAACTCGCGATAAAAAACATTTAAGACATTTGACGGGTTATTTTAAGGTTTTGTTAACCAATATCCAACACTGATTGCTCGCGAAAATACCGTATTTATAAGTAACAATTTGATGAAGAATTGCATTCCAAGTTACAATCTTTACGAGTTAACGTCGTTTTTGTTTATCAAAAAATAATATCATTAAGTACATCCAACGATTCGACCATTACCGTCCGATGCAAGTTTTATTTAAGAAAGCAAATTATTAACTAATTAAATAATTAAACATCAATTAAAAATATTTTAAACAAGAGGGCCTGAAAGGCCCAAAGTCGCTCACCTGAGATAACAAGACATTATTGGGACAAATCTTCTGACCAAGTTTCACGAAGCTCGGAAAATAAATGTGGCCTCTAGAGTGTTAACAAGGTTTTACTATAGCCATATAAGGAAAAATACCCCGCCCCCTTGCAGCCATGTTTTTCAACCAACCGGCATCATTTTTGAACTCTTCCAAGATATTATCGGGATGAATCTTCTGACCAAGTTTCATGAAGATCAGACAATAAATGTGGCCTCTAGAGTGTTAACAAGATTTTACTATAGCCATATAAGGAAAAATGCCCCGCCTCTTGGAGGCCATTTTTTTCAAGCAAACATAATTATTTTCAAACTTATCCAAGATATCATTGAGACCAATCTTCTGACCAAATGTCATGAAGATTGGACAATAAATGTGGCCTCTATAGAGTGTTAACAAGGTTTTACTATAGCCATTTAAGGAAAAATGCCCCGCCCCTGGTGGCGATGTTTTAAAGCAACCAAAACCATTTTCGAACTCATCCAAGATATTATTGGGACAAATCTTCTGACCAAGTTTCATGATGATCGGAAAATAAATGTGACCTCTTGAGTGTTTACAAGGTTTTACTATAGCCATATAAGGAAAATAGCCCCGCCCCCGTGGTGGCCATGTTTTTCAACCAACCAGCATCATTTTTGAACTCGTTCAAGATATTCCTGCAATGAATCTTCTGACCGAGTTTCATGAAAATCGGACTATAAATGTGGCCTCTAGAGTTTTAACAAGATTTTACTATAGCCTTATATAGCCATATAAGGAAAAATGCCCCGCCCCTATGTGGCCATGTTTTTCAAGCAAACGTAACCATTTTCGAACTCATCCAAGATATCATTAAGACAAATCTTCTGACCATATTTCATCAAGATTGGACAATAAATGTGGCCTCTAGAGTGTTAATATACACTGTAACTCCAATATAGCACGGTCAGTGGGGTCCAAGCCGCTAAACAGCGTTATAACGGATCCGCGTTATAAGTTTTGAGCTCATTTACCGCAGGGCGCTATAAAAAAACAGGTATAGAATAGCCTATAATATAGGTCATGTATATTGCCATGCTGTGTTGACACAAATACATGCATATAAACCAAATTGTATCGATAACAGTATACATACCGCTTTTCTTATGTACACATTTATCCGATAATCCAATAAAATTGCAACATCACTTAAAAAATAATAATCTTGAACATTAATGACGATATATGTTTAAGAAATTGGTAAACACAACCGTACGCATATATGACATTTTCAGAAGTGTTAAAAGTACAGTGCATTATGGGGCAGAGCTTTCATTGGACGAGCAACTTTAAATTTAGAATTAATGCAATACGATTCATGTACAAAAAATTGTTTTATTGCGTCATACGCATGCAAAAAACGTGTTTCCCGGGGACTTTCTGATACCGCGCGAAAATGAAAGTGAAACTCTGTTAACAATTACCGGTACACTGCGTTCGCATGTAAATAAATCGTCTGCATTATTTAATTTCTTATACACGAACTGAAAGATTAAATGACATAATACTAGAATGATAATGAAATGAAAGAAAAAGTTGTTTTTTACAGTGGGCAGTATATTTCACAGCCGCTCATTTAATATAGTCAAACTGCAACCATATCAAAGTAAAAATGTTTCAATCGTTTTGAATTACTTTAATTGTATAACTATCCCGCTTGCACTTAACTTATGGAAATTATCGCACTGAACCGCTCTGATGAGGAATACATGTAATAAACACTAACACGCGAGTTTTTCACACCTTTATTGACATTACACAACAGATTAACACCAATTAGCTGTCGGTGTTGTTTAACCTCGAGGCGATTATAAATGGTTCAACGGACGGTTGAATAAAGCAATCAACATGTGATTGCCGCCATCTTTGAATTGTCTGAAAATACATGAAGTTGCATAATACAGATTTGAATCAGAAATCAAATGGAAGGTTGGAGAAAAAATGGGATTCAAGCACCCCCCGCGTTATATTGGATTCAGCGTTATAACGGAGCGCGTTATATTGGAGTTACAGTGTAGTATAATTTAAATTATTAATTAAACTCTTGTTTAATATATATAAATATAGTTTTACTATAGCCATATTAGGAAAAATGCCCCGCCCCCTGGCGGCCATGTTTTCCAACCAACCGGCATCATTTTCGAACACATCCAAGATATTATTGGGATAAATCTTATGACCAAGATTCATGATGATTGGACAATAAATGTTGCCTCTAGAGTTTTAACAAGATTTTACTATAGCCATATAAGGAAAAATACCTCGCCCTTTGGCAGCCATGTTTTTCAAGCAAAGGTTACCTTTTTTTAACTCATGCAAGATATCAGTGGGACAAATCTTCTGGCCAAGTTTCATGAAGATCGGAAAATAAATGTGGCCTCTAGAGTGTTATCAAGGTTTTACTAAAGCCATATAAGGAAAAATGCCCCGCCCCCTGGCGGCCATGTTTTTCAACCAATCGGCATCATTTTCGAACTCTTCCAAGATATTATTGGGATGAATCTTTTGACAAAGTTTTATGAAGATCAGACAATAACTGTAGCCTCTAGTGTTAACAAGATTTTACTATAGCCATATAAGGAAAAATGCCCCGCCCCTTGGCAGCCATGTTTTTTCAAGCAAACGTAACCATTTTTGAACTCATCCAAGATAATATTGACACCAATCTTCTGACCAAATTTCATGAAGATTGGACAATAAATGTGGACTCTAGAGAGTTAACAAGGCAAATGTCGACGCCGCACGACGGACAACGGACAAAAAGTGATCACAAAAGCTCACCATGAGCACATTGTGCTCAGGTGAGCTAAAAAACCGTTAAATTTAGTATTTGTGTATTTGCTTAAAATCTTCACGCTATGGTACGTTAACAAACATACATAACTATCAGTATTTGAGATCATAATACTTAGTTACTATGCTATGAAATAAATGTACTGATTATATTAAAGGGATCTTTTCACGGTTTGGTAAATTGACAAAATTGAAAAAAGTTGTTTCAGATTCGCAAATTTTTGGTTTATTTATGATATTTACTGAACATTTGCCATGGTCTAATATAGCCATTGAATAATTTGGAGAGTTCTGTTGTTGTTGTTTAAATTTGTGAAACTACGGAGATTGCTTATATAGCGTATAAAATACGCATTTAATTTATGCTTGGCAGGATAGCTCAGCTGACTAATGCGTTTTTACTGCAGGATTCCAGGGGTCACTGGTTCGAACCCTGCTGCGGGCTACATTTTTTTTCCTTTTTTAAATTTTATTTTTGATTTTTTTACTGGAGCTTTTAAAATTTAATGTTTACATTTATCAATATAAAGCATTTAATGACAAACTTCAAAACATGCCAAAATCTGTGAAAAGGCCCCTTTAAAAAATTCAACTTACATTTCGTTCAAAGTTAATTTTATTTGCATTCATGTCCTTTATTTTACACACATATCTTATTGTATAATGAAAATCAAACAATACAAGAAGAAATGCGGATTCGTACAACACACATAACCCACTTTACGTCGCATTGAAAGGGGAAAAAAATAATCCTGTATTAGGCCAATTTGAGTTTCAAAAATTATATCAGAATGAACAAAGGAACACGCCAGTTTTGTAAGCGATACGACGCGAACGTAATATAAGCGGCCCAACCCAAAATAAGTTAATAACACGTAAAAATGAACATTGTGTAGTTCTTTAATTTTTTACCCCTATGCATTTACGCAGGAAAAATAAATAAAATATATATCATACATTACAAAATTATGACAATAATTTGTATAGTACATTTTAATACAAAACAATCATGTAATCAACGCAAGCCATTCCAAATTTGAAATTACTTTTGTTTCTACAGAGCGGTTTGAGCGGTATGACATTGTTTACTTACTCTTAATCATTTTAACTAATTAACGTGTTTCGGTTAACCGGTTAATAACCAGTTACAAAAAACGGTTAACCAATTAATGATTTTTGTAATCTTGCATCCCTATTTTTAAGTGAATATGAACAATAAGAAATAAGTATGCAAAGAAGATTTATATTTCAATGTAAAAGTGGTACAGTAGGTTTACACTAACAAATGATCATAGAACAGTATAAAACAAATATGAACAGCAGGTTAACACAAAGAAATGAACTTAACCCATTTATGCCTACGTCTAGAAAAAAGGCCTTGGCAAACAGCGTAGACACAGATGAGGTCATCATGGTCTGCGCTATTAGCTTAAAGGAATTTCTGTAAGAAATATTCTAAATATAGAAATAAATAAACTAGACATCCCTATTTTGGAAATAAATTGATCCAATTTAGAAGGATGGGAGAGTCCACTAGGCATAAGTTGGTTAAACAATAGGTAAACTTAATCTTAAGAAAAATGCTCAAACTCTTGCCAACCTGTGGTCATGTTGATGATCTCCAACTCAGCGTCCCCCTCAGACCAGTTGACGGCAAAGTTGGGCGCCTTCACAAGCTGCCTCTGCTCGGGGTTGTTGATGCCGCTCAGGTTGGGCTTGTTGAGGCGGTACGGCCCTTCCACCCCCTCTATGGTTGCTAGGCGATTGTAGAGCGCCCTCTGCAGGTGCTCGCTGTGGTAGAGTGAGCCCAGGATAATGCTGTCAATGTAGATAGGACCCACATACAGGCCCATGAGAGCACCTGCAACAAGGGACAGTAGTTGGAATAGAAAACTAACATCAGAGTTGTCTTTACTTTCTGTCAGATATATTAAATGCTGTAATAATGGGAACAAATAGACCAAGAATTAGGACAAAATGACATCACACAAGATCTTTAAGTATTTTTATTTCAAAAGGTTTGGCTCTCTAAGCATGTGTTATTCAGGATAAAACTGTGTGTAATTTTATATAGGATAGAGTAGCTCCAGACCAGACATTTTGCTTTGATGCTTAAAAACAGTGACCATGTAGAAGCATAATCATTTCAAGATCATAAACTTTATAGATGAACACAACTGTAACCCATTTTACCTTGAATGCCTAGAAGATTCCATCGCGCAATCTTGTCACTACAGGACATCGTCAGTAGCCTCTCTCCCTGCATCACCCCGTCCCACGTCTGAACACTGACCGTGGCCTTCACCGGGATAGTTCCCTCCCCTGACTCTATTTTGGTCCTCAACTGCCCTCGGGCTTTTCTGTTCGGATGTTTATCGCCACCCTCGTTTTCCTCCCCCTTGCCATGTGGTGAGAATATCCGTGAATCCCCGCATGGCGCGGTACTGATGTACAAATGCAGTTTCACACCATCCTTCAACTTATAACCATCCTCACCAGGTTCAAATATCGACTCCTGTTTCGCAGATTCGTCACCAGACGCAAGTAACTCCAGCTGTGAGTACAGAAATCGCAGCACGCACCTGCGAGACAAGATCTCCGCGTGGAAGTCGTTCACACACATGCCCTGGTCACTGAGGTGCTCCCCGTTGATACACTTGGTGCCCGAGGTGACACACAGCACCCTTGAGGCTTCCAGGTTGTCTCCCCTGGTCATCACCATGCCGGCCAGCACCTTGCGTCGGGCGTACTGCGATGTGAGATTGTCAGTGAGCTGGGCAAACTTATCCTGCACCAGTTTGGCCACATGGTCCGCTAACGCTGAGTACGTCTCGCCACTATTGTTCACTGGCTGGGCACCTGCAACAAGTAGGTTTCAAATTAATTGCAATTGTTTTTCTGGTCAACAATTAGACGTTTTGACCCGTTTGTAGTCCCATAGAAAATCAAATTTAACTTAGGACCTTTCTTGCTAGATTCAAGTTTCAAAGGCTTAATTTCCAACCATAAGATACTGCATGATGAGCAGCAAACAGAATAAAACCTGAACTGCCTGCAAGTTACTCTAAGGCTGGTTTCATGCTGGTTGCATAAAGCCATTTTCATTTGACTTCTGAGAAGGAAAGGGTTAAGGTACTGCAGTCATATCACAGCAGTCAGTGGACCTACCCATATTTGTTACTAATTAACCCTTTGCATGCTGGGAAATATGTCGTCTGCTAAAATGTTGTCTGCTCAATTTCTAAAAAAAGCATTTTCTTCAATTTTTTTCAAAGAATACTATCCGAATAGCAAACAGTTTGGATCCAGATGAGACATCACGTTCTGTGGCGTCTCATCTGGATCCAAACTGTTTGCAAAGGCTTTCAAAATTCGGTTCCCGCACTGAAAGAGTTAAGCTTAGCAGAGTTAAGCAGGTTACCAATACAAGGAGTACATACCGTACTTAAGCCAATTAATGACAACTGTCTGGTTTAAATCAATGGCAGGAGCAGTTTGGCCATAGAAATAATTTCCTGACTAATCCCAACACAGGCCAGGCCTAGTGCCACAGATTAACAACAACCCAGAACTCTGCAAACTAACCTAGCCAGGAAGAATATAATAAGTATATTTGGTACAATATTTTGTTTAAATCAGTGCTGCATATGAGGAAAACTGTCAATTGATAATTATAAGACACATGCTCTTTTTTCTTTCAATAATAATAATAATGTGAACTTGATTTTTATGCCCCCGGTAGGGTGGCATATAGCAGTTGAACTGTCCGTCAGTCAGTATGTCAGTCTGTCTGTCCGTCTGAAAAAAACTTTAACATTGGCCATAACTTTTTAAATATTGAAGATAGCACCTTGATATTTGGCATGCATGTGTATCTCATGGAGCTGCACATTTTGAGTGGTAAAATTTCAAAGTGAACATCATCATTCAAGGTTTAGGGTCGAAAAAACAAAGTCAAGGGAAGTAATAAGCTTTAAATGGACATAGTTATCTGACCTGCCCACGTATATATTTGTGTTAAATAAATCAAAGCGGCGCAGTAGGCAGCATTGTGTTTCTGACAAACACATTGTGGTAAAAGGTCAAGGTCAACTTTTACGGTCTACGGTAAAAAATACAGATTTAAGGGAAGTAATAAGCTTTAAAAAGGGAGAAAATTATACAATATTGAACATAGCCACTTTATATATTTGGCATGCATGTGTATCTCATGGCGCTGCACATTTTGAGTGGTGAATCTACAGTCACGGTAGTGGGTCTTAATTATTTGCTACTAAAAATAGAGATTTGTTACAGACAATTATTTTCAAGGGAAGTAATTTATATAATTATAAATCTCATATTATATATTTCCTTACCAAGAATTGAAGTTCTTTTCACAGTTACTGTACAGATTTATTATTTTGATTATTTATAACCCAAATGATTGTTTTTTTTTAAAAATGATATCATTATAATTTCTTTGATGTTCATTTCATACCTGTGGACTTATGTCCATAGATACATGATCAACTCTGGCTAAGATCTCTTTTAAACCACAGGCCTTGGCTGTCAGTGATGTCTGACATGGTCATAATTGACTGTGAGACCCCCCCCCCCCCTCTTGGTTGGATCGGACAAAATTCAAGGAAAGTAATAACCTTTAAAGGGAGATGATTTCTATACCTGCAAAATGATAAATATAAATTTTATTTCAATGCGGCGCAGTAGGGGGCATTGTGTTTCTGACAAACACATCTCTTGTTTTAATTATGGAACTTGTCTGCATAATAAACATCCTAAAAATAATGTGCTAGTGTTTTCAGAAACATGCTTAAAGTACACCTAACCAACACTTATCATTACTTGTCAAAGTCACTATTTTTATGATATTGGTTAAACAACAAGCAGAAAGTCTCAAGAGAGTATTCACACAAGATAGAAGTGCTAGAGGAGTTAACCAATAACATCAAGCAATTTATGATACTCGCTTACATTCCAAAACATTGAGAACATTTACGATGCAATTTTTTGTTTTAGTTCTGCTACCTTGTTGTCCCTCATTGCTCATTATTTTTTTTCTAGAAACACATGACACAACCAATTACATCATGTCAATACTTGAAGTACATTAAACTGAATTTTCCAAGCAGAAAATACCACATTACATTTCAACTAGAAATACAGAAAACACTTTTCACAGATGAATGGAAGTAAGCTCACAAATCATAGAAACTAGCCAAGATGAATCCTAACTCATTTATTAAACTTTTTTTTCCAAAGTCCAGTGAATTTCTTCGCTTAAAAACTGCTCTTGTATCTGCTCCTGATCTAAATAGACCACAAAGCTCTGTGTATTTAACAGGATTGCTAAGATGGCCATATATTGCTCACGTGAGTTGAATTAACCATTCTGGCTAGTACAGAGTTAATTAACTGTTAAGGAAAACAAATACCCCAAATAGCCCAATTGGTGCAAAAAGGTACCATGTAACATAAAACTTTGAGACCACATGGTACTTTTTTATACCAATGGGGCAAAATATAATACCATCATTAACCCTGCATTGACAAATTAACACCCTGTGGAGTTAACATCCAATAAGTAACATTTAGCAAATGACATTATGTATCTGGCTATACTGACAATATTGTTGATATTGTTTCATATAGTTGAGTGTTTCCTATTTGACGTAGCGTACGACATTAACAGACGGACGGACGGACGGACGGACGACAGACGGACGCGGGGTATACCATAATACGTCCCGTCATAGACGGGCGTATAAAAAATCCATCGGGGGATATTTGAGCTACGGTAGGATACATGAACAACAATAACATTTAAGGTCACAGTGACCTTGACCTTAGAATGAATGACCTTGAAATGACCAGTGGTCATCTAAGTGTGCTTGCAAACCTTCATGTCAAGTTTGAAGACTCTATGTCTAAGCATACCAAAGTTATAACAATTTTAACATTTTAACATTTAGGTCACAGTGACCTTGTGTGACCTTGACCTTAGAATGAATGACCTTGAAATGACCAGTGGTCATCTAAGTGTGCTTGCAAACCTTCATGTCAAGTTTGAAGACTCTATGTCCAAGCATACCAAAGTTATAACAATTTTAACATTTTAACATTAAGGTCACAGTGACCTTGACCTTCAAATGAATGACATTGAAATGACCAGTGGTCATCTTCTAGACTGGCCAATCTTTATTTCAAGTTTGAAGACTCTAGGTACAAGCATACCAAAGTTATAACATGAAATAAGAACTTTAACATTTTTACATTCAAGGTCACAGTGACCTTGACCTTCAAATGAATGACCTTGAAATGTCCAGGGGTTCTTACTAGTTCGGCCAACCTTCATGTCAAGTTTCAAGACTCTAGGTCCAAGCATACCAAAGTTATAACAACTTTAACATTTTTACATTCAAGGTCACAGTGACCTTGACCTTCAAATGAATGACCTTGAAATGTCCAGTGGTTACTTACTAGTTCTGGCCAACCTTCATGTCAAGTTTCAAGACTCTAGGTCCAAGCATACCAAAGTTATAACACTTTAACATTTTATATAGCTACAGTAGGACATTCATTGAAATCACGAAATTTTGACGAACAAAGTCCCATAACTCTGGAACGACAATTCAGAATTCCGTCAAAAACGAAAGGGGATCAGGGTTTGACCCTACAGCTATATGTGGTTATTCAGTTGAAATGATTGTTGTAAGGAACTAATAAGTTCTACATAATGTATTAACAGTTTACGTTTTGAATTCTTTAGGGGAAAAACTGTGTGCTGTCAATTAGTGCCAATTTTACAAGTTTGATTTTGGAGGTTCATCATAATACTACAAATATATTAAAGCTAATCTTTGTACTTGGTGATCAAAGTTCAACCATGGGGTATCTTCCTGCAAATAACATTAAACAAGTAAGTTCATTGCAAAAATATTTGTTAAGTATTAAATACCACACAACCTGGTATTTACAAGCACACAGTCACACTAATTTTTTTGACAAGTATCGCCATATACAGGAATATCTAAACATCGTTGCATTATGCTTATTATAAAGGTTACTTTAAAATTGTCAAAAACTGACTTCTGAACAGTCAAAAAAATTCTGACAAAAGAACAATTTAATAATTGTTAAGAGTCCGAAAATTTAGAGCAATAACGGTAACAAGAATTCCAGGTCAAAAATAATCAGCATAGATGAGGTTGAGTTCTTTCCCAACAATCTTCAACAACTTATCTTTATCAAACACTTATCAAGTTTACAAACTATTTGCAACTACACCTACTTGGTGCCCAGGTAAAGCTCAGATTAAACTTCTGAGTGAGAGCTGCCTGCGCAGCCCTGGCCTTGGCCAGCTTCTTGTTTCGCGCACTTCCCTCAAACTGGACCCCATCGAGCGTGACAGCCATCGTGAACTGCTTGGTGTGTTTCTCCCCCGTCTCCGATATGCACTCGTACTTTAGGTTGGGCCTCAGCTCATTGAGCACCTGTCAAATGATACACAAGAACGATTGTAAACCACATTGTTAACCCTTTACCACTTAGATACTGTGAAACCATTTATTTTCGACAGCACAAAATTTCGTAATTTTTATAAAAATGACGATTTCGTCAGCACTTAAATTCGACGATTTTTTATTTTGAATTTTAAAAAATGCGTCAGTCAATATCCGATTTGTGTGTAATACATATTCGCGATCAATCGCAGTTGCGAAAAATCGTGGTACGAATGCGGGAACACACTTGAGAATCACTGCAGTAGGCGGGGCCTGTTCGTCACATGCCAATTAACTAGTCTTTTGTTATCAAGGGACTGTAATGGACCCTCTTAATGTATGCCATTCACACGCTCATTGTTATGATTAGCGGACAAGTGGGATCGAATAACCGTTAACGAGTGTTTGTAACAACGAAGCCAATTGCCAATTAGTCTTATTCTATCAAATAGCAAATCAAACTAGTCACTTTTGTTTATGTTCTTGGGTATGTGTTCTAGTTGGTATGATTTTTATTAAAATGCTGTCAATACCGTTTAAAAACTGTTTGTGTTATACGAAAGAGGTTCCAGATTGTTAAGTGTTTTTTTTTCAAATAAAATGCTTTTTTTATTCTGATATCAACATTAAAATTATAAACTCTGTGTGTGTGTTTGTTCTTAAAAAGTAAACTACCGGTATATAAATCAATAATGTCAATAATTTAAAAATAAATAAATTGATACATATAAAATAGTCATAAGTGTGGTTAAACGCAAACAATCAAACAACAAACAGCAATTAAAATATTCTTTATTAATTTGTGATAAATACGCATGTTGATCACACATCGTCATCTTTTCATTTGGTTTATTGTCTTTCATCGGCATTCGCTGCGTGATGGCTAATATGCAACACCCCTGAAAAACACAATGCACCTAATGGGTAATAAAGTTATGAACAATTAGCGCTAATTCATTACCATTCTACATAAACGAAGTCAACGCATTCGATACAGCTGTACTGCACACGCGTTTTAAAGAAGTGTAACGTGTCAGTTAAGTACCTTGTGTAATCAACATCCCTTTGTGTCAAAACCGGATTAATCTTGATTACGAAACAGCAGTGAATGTGTGCATGGATTATGTTGGATTTAAAGCCTCATGTCTACGGTAAAGTTTTAAAATATTGTTCAACTTAGTGTTTGTTTTTCTTCAAACATAGAGCATAATTGTTCATTAGGATCTTAAATTCGCCGATCGGTCGACTGACGAAATTTATGAAAATTAATGCCTGACGATTAATAATGGTTTCACAGTATGTATTTTTTACGCATTTGTAGTCCCATAGAAAGTTATATTTAATTTAAGACCTTTCTTACTAGATTCAAGTTTGTAGGCCAAGGCTTCATTTCCAAACCAAAGATACTGATGAGCAGCAAACAGCATAAAACCTGAACAGACTGCGAGTTACTCCCAGGCTGTTCTGGTTTTATGCTGATTGCACATAGCCATTTTCACTTTGCTTCTAAGTGGGAAAGGGTTCAATCATGTTTATTTTACATCAAATTGCCAATTCTGCCAAACTCTTACATATTGGTAGTTATTCAATAACAGTTATGTATAGCTCATTGTTTATTTTCATATTAAATGCACTTTAACATGGGTCGGCTCAATAAACTTGACAAGTATCATGACCCCAATTTGTCCAGGTAATTAAGTATATATGAGGCCCAAATATCAAGCGGGGGTCAGATGGAGATAGCACAGCAAAATTCTATGGGATTATGCTACCCACCATGATGGGGTTCTTCCCCTCGTAGTTCTGTAAGGCCTTGCCCTTCTTGTACGGTATGGGCCCCATCACACCCATACCCATGCTGCCGTTCTCGCCATGAAGGTTCCCTGGTTGGTTTAAACATATTTATTTCAAACAAATATATATTATTCATACATAGAATATCGCACAACATTTATAATATATTTATTTTCCAAAGGAATTAGAACGAAAGACAAAATTGTTTATAGTTCTTCTCCCTTGCCTAGTTGTACAGCATTGAGTCACATCGGTTGCCTGGCTGGTTTAAACAATATTTATTAAGTTCTTCGTAAGCACATGTAGCAAATACAATACAAACATTATTAAATACATACTACTTTTGACACCATATGCTAGAAATGTAGAAACTGCTGTATTGTTAATCATTAACACTGAAAAGTCAATTTTTTTACAAAATGTAGAAAAAGGCTAGAGGCTTATGAAATGCCTCTCTTCTACTTACCTGGTTGTACGGCGTTAGAGTCGAAATGTTGAATGAAGATCTCTGCATTGTCTGATGTGAAGTCCATGTTCATCATGGGCTGGCGACCTAGCGCGGCGTTGGCGTCAGAGGCGTTAGGGAATTGTACAAAGGATTTCATGGCTTGCTCTGCCACAGCGAGTTTGGCAGCCTTCTTGGACGAGCCCTGGGCGGTGAAAGTCTGACCGTTCACCTCACACAACATGGTGAATATGGGTGCATGGATGGGGCCCGTCTGGGAGACCACTGAGTACTGGAGATCTGCAGAACACACACATAGGCTTCAAAAATTTGCTCTTATTGGTGCAAAAAGGTACCATGTGCCATTGAAATAAGAAGGCACATGGTACCTTTTTGCACCAATGGGAATGATAATGTTCAATAAGACATGCCATTAAGATTGACATCTCGCCAACTGTCAGATTTTTATCTAAATATTGATCGACTAATCAGCGATTGATAAATCTGGTGTGCTGGTTGCTAACGACCTGTCCGCCATTTTCTAGACAAGTCACATGCCTAGTTCTCATTTTTTCAACTAGTTTTGTTTATTTTGTTTGAATAAATAGGAAATGAAGTGTGGTGAAATGGTGTAAATAAGGTTTATGTCACTGGGACAGTTTTTACCCAGATAGATAAGTTAGAGGAATTTAATTTATACCATTTCCAACGCACAATTGTGTTCTTAACTAGTGCGAGTCGAAGCTCTAATGTGTAGACATACCAAAATCCCCCTTCTAGAAAATTAAGTTATTTCAGAAACTGAAAATATCATTTAAGAACTATTAAATATGAATTATATCAGTGTATAACAAGAGCATTGCATTACAGGTGCAATGCTCGACTGCGGGTGCAGTTTTGAACAAGAGATTGCCAAGCAATATTGTCCCCTACCAGTGAAACTCCACCATTGTCAGTAATTTTTTTTATTTTTTTTGTTGCCATAGCAACCAGAATTCTTGTTGTAGGAACAAAATGAAATGACATGCATAATCTCCATACTGCGATCTATCCATGTTTCAAGTTTCATGAAAAAATAGGAAGAACTTTTAAAGTTATCGCAGGATCCAAAAAAGTGTGACGGACAGACTGACAGACAGACAGAGCGCAAACCATAGGTCCCCTCCGGTTCACCGGCAGGGGACAACAAGAGCTGTCAGAGGACAGCGCGCTTGACTAGGCAAGTGCTTGACAGTATAACGTAAGCCATCATGGGGAAATTGTTCATATTCAATAATTTATTAGACGATCTTTCAAACTTAAAAAAAAGGAAAAAAAAAAAAATGGGGGGGGGGGGAGGTGGGTTGAGAGGTGTATAATGTGGGTTGTGTTCTTTTATACGACGATCTTTCAAAAATAAAAAAAGGAAAAAAAAATGTTTTTTGGGGGGGGGGGGGGGGGGGGGGGTGGTAGGGGGGGTTAGAGGGGGGTATAATGTGGCAGTGCTTCAGCTAGGATTTAAAAAGGGCAGGGGGGCTTTTTGTCAAAAGGGCACTTTCAATGCGCAGTATTTTGTCAAAAGGGCACTTTCTCGCCAGGGCTTTTCCGAAATGCTTCCTGTTGCACGTTAATTTATATGTTATTAATAATTGCTAGAATATATTATTCCCATTATTATTGAACCATTTAAATATAATGTATACAATGAGAAATTAATTGATTACTTGTAATGTAATAAGAGATTTATTAATAATATGTAAAAAAAATAAAAATAAATAAAAATTAAGGGCAGGGGGGGCCCTAGAAAGGGCAGGGCGGAGGTTTGGGAGGGCAGGACGGGGCGCCCTCAAATTTAGGCCTAGCTGCAGCACTGATGTGGGGTGTGGTAATTTATTAGATGATGTTTAAAAAAAAATATTTTTTGGGGGGAGGGGGTAGAGGGGGGGGTAGGGGGGGGGGGGGGGTGAGAGGGGGGAAGGGATTCTAGGCAGGGGCGTGGGTTTATTGTTTGGGGTGAAATCCATTGTGGTATTCAGGTAAGTGTTGTTAACTTTAACATAGATTTATCAATAATATGCATATTCTAAGTATAAAAGGGAAAATAATTATGACAAAACGCTTGATAGAGTTGTCCGCTCCTGTTTGTAGGTTTGGGTGATATTGGTAAACAAGTATGCAAAATATGAAAGCAATATGTCAAGGGACAATGAAAATAAATGGGGTAGTACGAAAACTTTAAAATTTCTGCATATTCTAAGTGGAAAAGGGGCCATAATTATGACAAAATGCTTGATAGAGTTGTCTGCTCTTGTTTATAGGTTGGGGTAATGTTGGTAAACAAGTATGCAAAATATGAAAGCAATATGTCAAGGGACAATGAAAATAATTGGGGTAGTACGAAAACTTTAACATTTGCACGGAAACGGAAACGGCAACGCCGGGGCGAGTAGGATAGCTCCACTATATATATTTCATATATAATAGTCAAGCTAATAAATGAAAGCTTGTAATTTTTTTAGAGGTCACAGTGACCCTGACCTTTTACCTAGTGACCCCAAAATGGGTGTGGCGTGTAGAACTCATCAAGATGTATATACATAATTTTTAAGTTTCAAGTTGTAGGTGGAAGCACTTTGATTTTAGAGCAAAATGTAAAGGTTTTAGCACGATGCGGACGTTGGACGACGACACAACGAGCTGGCATTGACAATACCGCGGGGTTTCTCCGAAACCAGCCGAGCTAAAAATAATGTAAACTAATAGGGAATATTAGTATTTGCGTAACTTAACAACTTCAACCTTATAAATCTCTTTTTAAGTCAGAAACAAGTGAAAACTATTTTATGTTACTATTTTAATAACAAGAGGGCCATGATGGTCCTGTATCGCTCCACTGCTGAAAAAAGGCTGAAACAAATATTCTCTGCATGTGCAAATACTTAAATATAGGCCCTATTTAAGCACATGTACACTTTTGTGACCCCCTGGGCTTGGTCAAATTTTACCCCAGGGGCATAATTTGAGCAAACTTTGTAGATGACTACTATATCTCACTACATGTACATACAAAATATGGTAGCCCTAGGTCCTAGAGTTAAGGACAAGAATATTTTGTAAGTTTTCACAAAGATAAAATAGTATATAATGTTCAATTTTGTGACCCACGGGTCAGGGTCAAATTTGACCCAAAGGGCATAATTTGAACATACTTGGTAGAGAACTATAAGATGTTACTGCATACCAAATTTGGTAGCCATAGTCTGAATTGTTTTAGACAAGAAGATTTTTAAAGATTTCACAAAATAGGCGCTTTATAAGTGTTTATTCAATTTTGTGACGCCCCAGGGCAGGGTCAAAGTTGACCCCAGAGGCATTATTTGAACAAATTTGGTAGAGGTTTATTAGATGTCCTTACATACCAAATTTGGCAGCCCTAGGCCCAACGGTTATCGACAAGAAGATGTTTAAATTCTTCACAAAATAGGCCCCATATAAGCGTATGTTCAGTTTTGTGACCCCCCAGGCAGGGTCAAATTTGACCCAAGGGGCATAATTTGAACAAACGTGGTAGAGAACTATTAGATGTCACTACATACCAAATTTGGTAGCCCTATGCCTTATGGTTAAGGACAAAAAGATTTTTAAAGTTTTCACAAAATAGGAACTATATAAGCATATAATCGATTTTGTGGCCCCAAGGGCAGGGTCAAATTTGACTTCTGGGGCATAATCTGAACAAACTAAGTGGAGGACTATACAATGTCACTACATACCAAATTGTGTAGCCCTTGGCCCAATGGTTATGGACAAGATTTTTTTTTTAAGTTTTCACAAAATAGGCATTATATAAGCATATGTTCAATTTTGTGACCCCCGGGGCAGGTTCAAATTTGACCCCAGGAAAAAAAATTGAACAAATTTGGTAGAGGACTATAAGATGTCACTACATACCAAATTTGATAGCCCTAGGCTGGATGGTTATGGACAAAAAGATTTTTAAAGTTTTCACAAAATAGGCCTTATATAAGCATATGTTCAATATTGTGACCCCCGGGGCAGGGTTAAATTTGACCCCAGGGGCATGATTTGAAGATATTTGGTAGAGGACTATTAGATGTCTCTACATACCAAATTTGATAGCCCTAGGCCCAATGGTTATGGACGAGAAGATTTTATAAGTTTTTACAAAATAGGCCTTTTATAAGCATATGTTCAATTTTGTGACCCTCGGGGCAGGGTCAAATTTGACCCGAGGGACATTATTTGAAGAAATTTGGTAGAGGACTATTAGATGTCTCTACATACCAAATTTGATAGACCTAGGCCCAATGGTTATGGACAAAAAGATTTTAAAAGTTTTCACAAAATAGGCCTTATATAAGCATATGTTCAATTTTGTGACCCCCCGGGCAGGGTCAAATTTGACCCCAGGGGCATAATTTGAAGAAATTTGGTAGAGGACTATAAGATGTCTTTACGTACCAAATTTGATAGCCCTAGGCCCTATAATTATGGACGAGAGGATTTTGAAAGTTTTCACAAAATAGGCCTTATATAAGCATATGTTCAATTTTTTGACCCCCGGGGCATAGTCAAATTTGACCCCGAGGGCATAATTTGAAGAAATTTGGTAGAAGACTATTAGATGTCTATACATACTAAATTTGATAGCCCTAGGCCCAATGGTTATGGTCGAAAAGATTTTGAAAGTTTTAACAAAATAGGCCTTATATAAGCAAATTTTCATTTTTGTAACCCCCGGGGCAGGGTCAAATTTGACCCCAGAGCATAATTTGAACAAATTTGAAAGAGGTTCACCCCAGGAACATTCCTGAGAAATTTTTCATCAGAATTGGACCAGTAGTTTAGGAGAAGATGTTTTAAGGAAAAGTTAGCGCACGCACGACGGACACAGGACCATGACATAAGCCCCGCTGGCCTCTGACCAGTGGAGCTAAAAACGTATCAATAAATGCCACTGTTGTGTTGTTCTGTTCTGCACTTTCAATTATAATGATTAATCAATGCCCCATAAGCAAAAAAAAGTGCAATATTATTAATATCACTTTTATATCTAATAACATGGGGGATTTCAGCACCCAATCTGCGTCAGAAAGCATGTAAAACTTAAGCTAAATCCCAGTAAAAAAGCGCTAATTGTGTCAAATATATTATGTGAAACAAGAGATGTGTTTGTCAGAAACACAATGCCCCCTACTGCGCCGCTTTGATTGATTGATTTATTTTTTATCATTTGGCAGGTACAGATAATTATCTCCCTTTAAAGCTTATTACTTCCCTTGGATTTGTTTTTTGACCTTGAAGGATGACCTTGATCTTGACCTTTCACCACTCAAAAATAGCAGCTCCATGAGATTCACATGCATGCCAAGTATCAAGTTGCTACATATGTATCTGAAGCGACATAGTAGTTATGAGCATTTTTGGAAACATAAATGCAAAGTGTGACGGACAGACAGAGGGACAGTCTGATCACTATATGCCCTCTTTCAGGGGCATAAACAAATGTAATGTTAGTATTTTCATAAATAACATGATTAAATACCAGTAAAGAGGTGTTCATGTATTACTTATACAACCATTACACGTAGTAACAGGTTAGATTTCGGTATGTGCACAAGCGCATAATAAATATATAACACAAACCCCTTTTACCAGTGTTACATGAGGTGAAAAAATTCCAAAAAATCATCCGAAATATCGCATAATCTATAAGCAATCTATAGGCAAAGAAGCCGCTTTGGTGTCAGCTTGTCTAGGTTTTCTAACCGCTAGGCCACGTGACTAAGTGGGTGGAGTGATCATCGTCAAGTCGAGATGTCGATTCAGGACCCTTCTTTTACATCATCATAACAATAAATTTATCCATGCACAATATTTGGTCTGTCGTGGGTTTAATGAAGCATATTGCTTATTTTTATTTGTAACTTTCTCTTCTACAACAGTGTTAAACATACTGCAAACAGAAAATAAATAATTATTTTGATTGTATTCAATGAATTGTATGGTTTCAAAAGACCTTATCTTGAAATTCATTCTGTCAACAGACCTGTCTTACGCAATAAAGCAGCATCTGTTTTCCAGAAATAGCTACTATACTGACTGAAAGGAAATGATTTCTCATCAAAAGACCTGGATTAAAAGTAATTGATGTAGCCTGGGAAAATGTGATATGAAATACAGAGTAGTGGAACTCATGATGGAGAACAAAGCTAAACCAATCTGAGATTGATTTCTATAGTAACTGGTTTTACAGGCTAAAGTCCTAGCAAAATGGTTTTCCAAGCTGGCTGGTTACATATCAAGAAAATTGTGTTTTCTTAACAATAAAGAGAGGTGACATTGTGTAATCATTTTTTTTCATCAACAGTCCTTAAAATCCTTGTACTTGATGTTCCAAATGTTACTATGTACAATACAAGTTACTAATTACTGATTTATTGATAATAATTTGTAGTCAAAATAGGACTCAAAATTTTCAGCTCTATGAGATACACATGTATGCCAAATATTAAATTGCTATCTTCAATATTGAAAAAATTATGGCCAATGTTGAAGTTTTCGGACGGACAGACGCCATAAATTTGACATTTGACCTTGAGAATGACCTTGACCTTTCACCTTTCACCACTCAAAATGTTCAGCTCCATGAGATACACATGCACGCCAAATATCAAGTTGCTATGTTCAATAGTGAAAAAGTACTGGCCAATGTTAAAGTTTTTTTTCGGATGGACGGACAGACTGACATACACACATACTGATATACTGACTGACAGACAGTTCAACTTCTATATGCCACCCTACCCGGGGCATAAAAATGGAATGGGATTGAGGGGAGGGGGACGGGGGGAAGGGGGGGACGGACGTAGGGGATGGTTGGGTGAAGTCTATTGTGGTATATCAGGTAAGAGTTGTTTTGTCAAAGTATCAATCAAATCTAATCATAAATAGAGAAGTAATGGCAATTTTAGCAAAATTTAATAATTTGACCTTGATAGTCAAGGCCATTCAAAGGTCAAGGTAAAATTCAACTTGCCAGGTACAGTACCCTCATGATAGCATTAAAGTATTTGAAGTTTGAAAGCAATAGCCTTGATACTTTAGAAGTAAAGTGGATCTAAACGCAAAATGTAACCATATATTCAAAGTTACTTAGTCAAACAAGAGGGCCATGATGGCTCTGAATCGCTTACCTGACTAACCAAATACAATCCCAACCCAGTTTTCATCAAGATAAACATTCTATGCAAATTTCATAAAGATTGGATGAAAACTGTGACCTCTATTGTCTACACAAGGTTTTTCTAATCTTTGACCTATTGACCTAGTTTTTGACCCCAGGTGACCCAAATACAATCCCAACCCAGATTTCATCAAAACAAACATTCTAACCAAATTTCATGAAGATTGGATGAAAACTTTGACCTCTATTGTCTACACAAGGTTTTTCTATTATTTGACATAGTGACCTAGTTTTTGACCCAAGATGACCCAAATACAATCCCAACCCAGATTTCATCAAGATAAACATTCTGACCAAATTTCATAAAGATTGGATGAAAACTGTGACCTCTACTGTCTACACAAACAAATTGTTGATGGTTTTTCTATTATTTGACCTAGTGACCTAGTTTTTGACCTCAGATGACCCAAATACAATCCCAACTCAGATTTAATCAAGATAAACATTCTGACCAAATTTCATAAAGATTGGATGAAAATTGCAACCTCTATTGTCTGCACAAGGTTTTTTCTATTATTTGACCTAGTTTTTGACCTAGTGACCTAGTTTTTGACACCAGATGACCCAAATACATTCCCAAGCCAGATTTCATCAAGCTAAACATTCTGACCAAATTTCATAAAGATTGGATGAAAACTGCGACCTCTATTGTCTACACAAGGTTTTTCAATTATTTGACCTAGTTTTTTACCTAGTGACCTAGTTTTGAACCCAGATGACCCAAATACAATTCCAACCCAGATTTCATCAAGAAAAACATTCTGACTAAATTAAAAAAAACATTGGATGAAAACTGTGACCTCTACTGTCTACACAAACAAATTGTTAATGATTTTTCGTTTATTTGACCTAGTGACCTAGTTTTTGACCCAAGATGACCCAAATACAATCCCAACCCAGATTTCATCAAGATAAACATTCTGACCAAATTTCATAAAGATTGGATGAAAACTGCGACCTCTATTGTCTACACAAGGTTTTTCTATTATTTGACCTATTATGTGACCTAGTTTTTGACCTAGTGACCTAGTATCTGACCCCAGATGACCCAAATACAATCCCAACCCAGATTTCATCAAGATAAACATTCTGACCAAATTTCATTAAGATTGGATGAAAACTGTGACCTCTCCTGTCTACACAAACACATTGTTGACGGACGGACAGAGGCACGCACACACACACAACGGACGCCGGACATCACACGGTCACATAAGCTCACCATGTCGCTTCGTGACAGGTGAGCAAAAAAGGGCCATAATTCTGTAAAAATGACAACCAGAGTTATGCAGCTTGTCCTTTACTGTCCCCTTATGATAGTTTGCGAGTGTTCCAAGTATGAAAGCAATATCTACGATACTTTAGGGGTAAAGTGGACCAAAACACACAACTTAACCAAATTTTCAAGTATAAAGGGCCCATAATTCCGTCAAAATGCCAGTCAGAGTAACATAACTTTGCCTGCACAGTCCCCTTACGATAGTTACTAAGTGTTGCAAGTATGAAAGCAATAGCTTTGATACTTTAGGAAAAAAGTTGACCTAAACACAAAACTTAACCAACTTTTCAATTTTCTTAGTATAAAAAGGGCACATTATTCTGTCAAAATGTCGGTCAGAGTTACAAGATGACCCAAATACAATCCCAACCCAGATTTCATCAAGATAAACATTCTGACCAAATTTCATAAAGATTGGATGAAAACTGTGACCTCTACTGTCTACACAAACAAATTGTTGATGGTTTTTCTATTATTTGACCTAGTGACCTAGTTTTTGACCTCAGATGACCCAAATACAATCCCAACTCAGATTTAATCAAGATAAACATTCTGACCAAATTTCATAAAGATTGGATGAAAATTGCAACCTCTATTGTCTGCACAAGGTTTTTTCTATTATTTGACCTAGTTTTTGACCTAGTGACCTAGTTTTTGACACCAGATGACCCAAATACATTCCCAAGCCAGATTTCATCAAGCTAAACATTCTGACCAAATTTCATAAAGATTGGATGAAAACTGCGACCTCTATTGTCTACACAAGGTTTTTCAATTATTTGACCTAGTTTTTTACCTAGTGACCTAGTTTTGAACCCAGATGACCCAAATACAATTCCAACCCAGATTTCATCAAGAAAAACATTCTGACTAAATTAAAAAAAAACATTGGATGAAAACTGTGACCTCTACTGTCTACACAAACAAATTGTTAATGATTTTTCGTTTATTTGACCTAGTGACCTAGTTTTTGATCCAAGATGACCCAAATACAATCCCAACCCAGATTTCATCAAGATAAACATTCTGACCAAATTTCATAAAGATTGGATGAAAACTGCGACCTCTATTGTCTACACAAGGTTTTTCTATTATTTGACCTATTATGTGACCTAGTTTTTGACCTAGTGACCTAGTATCTGACCCCAGATGACCCAAATACAATCCCAACCCAGATTTCATCAAGATAAACATTCTGACCAAATTTCATTAAGATTGGATGCAAACTGTGACCTCTCCTGTCTACACAAACACATTGTTGACGGACGGACAGAGGCACGCACACACACACAACGGACGCCGGACATCACACGGTCACATAAGCTCACCATGTCGCTTCGTGACAGGTGAGCAAAAAAGGGCCATAATTCTGTAAAAATGACAACCAGAGTTATGCAGCTTGTCCTTTACTGTCCCCTTATGATAGTTTTGCGAGTGTTCCAAGTATGAAAGCAATATCTACGATACTTTAGGGGTAAAGTGGACCAAAACACACAACTTAACCAAATTTTCAAGTATAAAGGGCCCATAATTCCGTCAAAATGCCAGTCAGAGTAACATAACTTTGCCTGCACAGTCCCCTTACGATAGTTACTAAGTGTTGCAAGTATGAAAGCAATAGCTTTGATACTTTAGGAAAAAAGTTGACCTAAACACAAAACTTAACCAACTTTTCAATTTTCTTAGTATAAAAAGGGCACATTATTCTGTCAAAATGTCGGTCAGAGTTACATAACTTTGCCTGCACAGTCCCCTTATGATAGTCAGTAAGTGTTGCAAGTATGAAAGCAATAGCTTTGATACTTAAGGAATAAAATGGACCTAAGCTTAACCAAATTTTTCAATTTTCAAAGTATAAAAAGGGCACATAATTCCGTCAAAATGCAAGCCAGAGTTATCTTACTTTGCCTGCCCAGTCCCCTCATGATAGTCAGTAAGTGTACCAAGTTTGAATTCAATAGCATTGATACTTTATGAGAAAAGTGGACCTAAACGCAAAACTTAACCGGACGCCGACGCTGACACAGACGCCGACGCCAAGGTGATGACAATAGCTCATAATTTTTTTTCAAAAAATAGATGAGCTAAAAAGTACAAAAAATGAATCAAATAAATAACCTTAGCTAGATCTAATTATTTTTAAAACAGTTTTAAGAATTGTCAAGAAACGGGTCTGGGTCTATACGGCTGTTCTCACCAGGTTTGAGCTCATACAGATGCATGAGAGCATTCTTGGGCATGGGCTGTCCCTTAAGCTTCTTATGGGGCTTGCCTGGGGCCCCTGGGAACCCGCGCTTCCTACCCTGCATGTCCCCTTCTCCTTCTTGGGTATCAATACCTGAAACAGACAAGGAGGCGGGGTTAAGAATTTGATGTTTGAATTTCCAAGTGACCAATAACATTTGACGCCAAACCAGTGAGTGATAACTTTATGTGTACATTACAAATTAAGTGGTACATTACAACTTAACTGGTACATGCCAACTTAACTGCTACATGACAACTTAAATGTTACATTATAACTTAACTGGTAACTACAACTCAACTGGTACATGACAACTTTACTGGTACAGAATGACTAAACTGGTGCATGACAACTGGTACATTGTACCTTAACTGTTACATGACAACCTAACTGGTAGATGACAACTTAACTGGTACATAATCACTTAACTGGTACATAAGACAAGTAACCAAGTACAATTGACTGTGTGAATAAGTACTCTGAGAAATGTAACCCAGTACACTTGTCTAACCAAGTTTAATAGCTTGATTATTTATAAGCCAAAAGCTTTTACAACTTATGCAGTTCAGTGCCAGAAACCAATTACAGTTGTTCCTGTGTTTTGTGTACACTTAACAAACCCATCAGTGTTCACTGATTACATGCCCACTGCTTGTTCTGTCTATGACACAGAAGATCCATGTTCAAGTTGGCTTGCAGAAACGTAAGCGCAAGCGACTTGATATGAAAACAAGCAAATTAGTTGAATTGATATCCCCCGCTAATTTCAAGTTTTTATGAAGGACAAACAGAATGATGGACAGCACGCCAATTCTCAATCCCTCTGCCTTCAGCGGGGATTATAAGTTTACAATTAGCAACTGGCTGATAGTCAATAACTTGTATTGTTTATCAACATCTTCATAAAATTACTGCAATTAAGTAACTATAAAAATCACTTATACTGCGTTAAAAACCAGAAAAGAACTAATGTTATTTTCAATTTGAACAAAACACAAAATGCCAAGCAGTCTATAACAACTTTAGTTACTGCTACCAGAACTTCAATATTTCCAGTGTATAAAAAGTTAATGCTAATAAATTGTTAAACATGTCTAGTTATCTCAAAACTCTTGCTTTGTAACTAATTACTATGTCAGAGGCTTGTATATATTAATGTTGAGAACCTACCAAAACATATCATCAATATTTCTTAGCTGAAAGCCAGGATAATATCTCAAATACAAAATGGTGTTTACAAATAAGAGATTAATCATGTACTCAGTCTTCAGATAGTTCATTTTATCCACTAGCCATTTGGGCTTCTTGAATGGTGAAGACAAGTAGCCCAGCAGCAAAATTACTAGCCCAAAGTAAATTTGTTAAAATATACACCCTGCTAATTAAAGGGTTTCATCTTTCAATAGCAGATAATCTATTAACAAGAGCGCCGCATGACGGAGCAATATACGCCCGATTCGTGTGCCATTGGAGATGATACACTGATGATTGATGTATTTGTTTTGGAAATAAGCAAAAATAAAACTGGATAAAAATATTGCATAAAAATATTGCATGTGTTAATCGGTTGCATGTCTCCAATCAGACCTGACTGATATATAATCTATATACTACCTCTGACCAAGTTTGGTGAATTCAACTTGAACTAGAGCTTTGTCACTGAATGTGACTTATACCCCCATACCACTTTGACGCAGGATAAAAAGTTGTTTAAAAGTTTCGGATGAATACAATTTGAAATAGAGTCCGGACAAAGTGGCGCCGTTGAAAATGCACTAATTGACCCTATGACCTAGTTCTTGACCCGACATGACCCATATTCGAACTTGACCTAGATATCAACTAGATGCAACTACTGACCAAGTTTGGTAAAGATCGGATGAATACAATTTGAATAAGAGTCCGGACAAAGTGGCGCTGTTGAAAATGGACTAATTGACCCTATGACCTAGTTTTTTACCTGGCATGACCCATATTCGAACTTGGCCTAGATATCAACTAGATGCAACTACTGACCAAGTTTGGTGAAGATAAGATTTATACAATTTGAATTAGAGTCCGGACAAAGTAAAATGCACTAATTGACCCTTTGACCTAGTTTTTGACCCAGCATGACCCATATTCGGACTTGACCTAGATATCAACTAGATGCAACTACTGACCAAGTTTGGTGAAGATCGGATGAATACAATTTGAATTAGAGTCCGGACAAAGTGGCGCCGTTGAAAATGCACTAATTGACCCTATGACCTAGTTTTTGACCCGGCATGACCCATATTCGAACTTGGCCTATATATCAACTAGATGCAACTGCTGACCAAGTTTGGTGAAGATCGGATGAATACAATTTGAAATAGAGTCCGGACAAAGTGGCCCCTTTGAAAATGCACTTATTGACCCTATGACCTAGTTTTTGACCCGGCATGACCCATATTCGAACTTGGCCTAGATATCAACTAGATGCCACTGCTGACCAAGTTTGGTGAAGATCGGATGAATACAATTTGAATTAGAGTCCGGACAAAGTGATGCCTTCCGCCCGCCGCCCGCCGCCCGCCCGCCGCCCGCCCGCCCGCCAAGGGGTTTCACATAATACGTCCCGTATTTTATACGGGCGTATAAAAAGTAAAATTGTATCCTGGGTATGTTAACTGTAAAGCCTTATTGCAAAAACAATTGCAACACAATATAACAAGTCAAGGTAATTATATCCTTTATTAATCATAAGTATTTTACATGTGATAAACAACTTCTTCGTTCATCTCATCATCACTGCCATCCTGGAGATCCTCTTTGTCAGAAACCATATCATGTGAAACAAGCAACCTGATAGTTATTTTCCAGAAGTTTACTTGACAAGTGATAGATGGCATACTTTTATCATACATGTTGACTTATTTCTTATGCTGTGTTTTTAAGCATAGCTTATTAATCTCTGTCTTACTGAAGTAGCTTCTCCTTCATCACTGATTTTTAACCACTTTTCTTGAAGTTCACGTTTCCTTGATTTTTCATAGTCATTTGTTGACTTACGATCAGTAGTGGGCAGTTTCTTGCCAGGCGTCGCTCCAGCAACGTATTTAAGCATTATGCAGCCTTATGCGCGTAGGGACTTACAACATTGGAAATAAACACACACACACAAGGTTACAAAGTAAAACGATGTTTATTCCGGAAATGCACGCCGCGGATGTCGATTGCTTTACTTTAGCATTAAACACATCAGCATGACATGTGCCAATAGTAAATTACCAGTCTAAATTGTTCAACACGTGGCCTGGGTAACGACTCGAAAATGATTGTTGAATGTATGGACCAATCGAAAAGCATCTAAATCTCGTATTTTAGGCGAAGTTGAACGAAGTTCTGTCGGAAATCTTCGCGAAGTACTCACAAAATAATGACGTTTATCACACTTAAAAATGTAAATAATATTGATACACGGAATTTCTACTGGCCCGACGGGCGTACAATATGGAAATTTTAATAGGCCCGAGCTATAATTTACACGCCCAGGCCGCCGGGCGTGCGCTTATTTCGCAGACTGATGTACTACAAGATGTCAGATTTCATTTTTGTTACTGCTGCATGTTCAGTGCCCGGTTAGAGAAGATTTACAAAACCAAATCTATTAAATCCAATCTCTGTTAAACATTGCTGTTTGTTTCCTATTAAAATAGAAACCAGACAGTTCATATGACATTTTTTTATGTTTTAAGTAAAGCTTTGTAAAATATTTTAAACATGCAAATCAAAAGTTTTTCCAAATCAATTTTGTCACAAACAAGAAAAAAACCCATAAAAAAACAAACAATATAAAATTATTGCCTGAAGCTATCAGTAAATGTCTTGTGTTCTGTGATATTAAATGTTAATTTTTGACAACAATGAAGACAGACAAATCTCACATTAATGTCACAGACAGTCTCTGATCCAGCATAATACCAGTTGGCACAATGGTGTTGATTATAAGGTTGCAAAGTGGCTGGAACTTTGTATTACAATAGTATTCTAGACACTCAGTAGCTGGAATTTGTACCAGATTTTTGTCTCACATGCATTTGCTCACTGACAAAGCTTTGCAAACATATGTCTTGAAAATTGATGTCATGATTCGTATGCTTATAGTTTTGTGAATAACATGTCACGATATTTTTCCATGTTTACACTTACGGGCACTTTTAGTTTTAAGATATAGATATCTTCATTTTTATGATAGCAGATTTGTGGATGTGAGTTTTCTTTTATCAATAATTTTTGTATCATCTAACCATCTTTTAATCAGACAATATTATTCCAATATTGAAGTCCATGTCATAGGCAATAAGAACCAAAACAGCAAGATGTCAAAATGAAGACTATAACAACAAATTACCGGAAACATTCCATCTCCTTACCATGCTTACAATTTCAACAATACAGGAATAAAAGAAGGACTCATTTCCATCTTGTTTGTTTTACTGCTAATTTCTTCATGGTTTGTTTTCAATCGCTGCTTTTGGAATTATCTTTGAAGGAGTGACTCTCCCAATTTGATTTTACAACTGTATTATTTCTTTAGATTTAAGTAATTATAAAAAAACGAACTTTCTTCCTGTCAGTAGTACACTGTAACTCCAATATAACGCGCTCCGTTATAACGCTGAATCCAATATAACGCGGGGGGTGCTTGGATCCCATTTTTTCTTCAACCTTCCATTTGATTTCTGATTCAAATCCGTATTATGCAACTTCATGTATTTTCAGACGATTCAAAGATGGCGGTAATCACATGTTGATTGCTTTATTCAACTGTCTGTTGAACCTATTATAATCGCCTCGAGGTTAAACAACACCGACAGCTAATTGGTGTTAATCTGTTGTGTAATGTCAATAAAGGTGTGAAAAACTCGCGTGTCAGTGTTTATTACATGTATTCCTCATCAGAGCGGTTCAGTGCGATAATTTCCATAAGTTAAGTGCAAGCGGGGTAGTTATACAATTAAAGTAATTCAAAACGATTAAAACATTCTTACTTTGATATGGTTGCAGTTTGACTATATTAAATGAGCGGCTGTGAAATATACTGCCCACTGTATAAAACAACTGTTTCTGTCATTTCATTATCATTCTAGTATAATGTCATTTAATCTTTCAGTTCGTGTATAAAAAATTAAATAGTGCAGACGATTTATTTACATGCAAACGCAGTGTACCGGTAATTGTTAACAGAGTTTCACTTTCATTTTCGCGCGGTATCAGAGTCCCCGGGAAACACGTTTTTTTTGCATGCGTATGACGCAATAAAACATTTTTTTTTACATGAATCGTATTGCATTCAATCTAAATTTAAAGTCTCTCGTCCAATGAAAGCTCTGCCCCATAATGCACTGTACTCTTAACACTTCTGAAAATGGCATATATGCGTACGGTTGTGTTTACGAATTTCTTAAACATATATCGTCATTAATGTTCAAGATTATTATTTTTTAAGTGATGTTGCAATTTTATTGGATTATCGGATAAATGTGCACATAAGAAAAGCGGTATGTATACTGTTATCGATACGATTCGGTTTATATGCATGTATTTGCGTCAACACAGAATGGCAATATACATGACCTATATTATAGGCTATTCTATACCTGTTTTTTTATAGCGCCCTGCAGTAAATGAGCTCAAAACTTTATAACGCGGATCCGTTATAACGCTGTTTCGCGGCTTGGACCCCATTGACCGCGTTATATTGGAGTTACAGTGTAGTCATTTTTATAGGAAATACATATCAGTTTCAAACACTTGTAAGCCTTGTTCAAACAATTCTTAGAAATGACAATTTCCTAGAAAAATGGGTTCTTTAAGTTGATTAAATACCTTTTCAATAAACTAAACATTGTTAACTGGTGAAATAGTTTGGTATAAACTGAGATAAAGTTGTTATGCTGTTACAACTGTTTCACACTTAAGTGTAAACATAAAATTATTTTAATATACAAACATGTTGATATTAGGAAAAAAGTACTAATGGTTTGTAAAGCAGTTTTTAGTAAAATAATTAGTAGCACAAAATAAGTATAATATAGCCATGTCTCCTTTTTTAGTTAAAATAAAAATCATTAATTAGAAAGCATTCATGCACATATATTAAGTTAACAACAATAACGTCCGAAGCAAGTCCAGCAAATGTCAAGTCCAGTAAATGTCTAACACAAGCCAGAATCACACTTAAGTCGGTGCTTTTTTGCTTTTTTGGCCAAAGTGTCATAAATGTAAATTATTCAAGCCAATTGACAGTTTATAAAAAAAAATCGTAAGCGGTTCTTGATATTTGCAGATCTATTTTTCAATTTTGCGAACAAACACCTTGCCGTAAGTTGTAAAACAATGAAATTCGATTGGTTTAACAACACGCACCTGCTTGCACACGTCATCGTCATTGTTTTTGACCGATGCAGTTCGGTCACATTCGGTTCTTATCGACGGTTTCTCTAGACATTAATCGATAAGATGCTTTTTGAATCGATCATTTCAATCAAGTAATACGCTTCCGTTTTTGTCAATGTAAACAAATGTCATTGTCGACATAGAGGCAGTATCTTAGGTATGTTGATGGGGCTAAGCCCGATAAAGCACTTCCAAAATAGAAAATTGACAATGATTTAGAGAAAAAGGAAGCTAAGAAATGGTACGAGGACACCAGAGAACGCTCGTTTCAAGAGCACTGGTGTAACGATCGACCGTCTTAATTCTAGTGATTGATTAGATGTAATTGTATTCACTACTATTGAAACAAATGTTCTACTTTACTATGTGTAGCATGTAAGTGTTAAAATGTTGTGATTTGTTATAATTTTGGTTACAAAAGTTTGGGCATGTAAAAAATATGTTGGGCATGTAAAAATTCTTAAGTAACTGGCCCGACTGGCATGTAACTTTTCAAAGCTAATTTCGAAGACTGTGTATGGTTCATTATTTAAATACGTTTTAAAGACTGAATGTGAAAATGTATCTGTGTTACACACAAAGGTGTTTAGTTAGTTCTGAGGTAGTACCAATCTGTCTATCTATAGTACCAATCTATCTATTTTAGACACTAATTATGTTTCCTAAATTCAATTTAAGGAGGTACATGTAGCAACTTATGAGAACTTGTGAATACCAATTCCAAATTATTAAATTACTTTGTGGTTAATTTAATTCAGTTAACATTAAATCAACTTTCTAGACACCAATGTTATGAAAACATGTACCTTTCTCTAGTTGTTTATTTCAATCAATTGTAAAGCATTTGTTGGTAATAATTTGATACATTGTATTGTATGTTACGGGGACATTACAGAAATATTTAAATGATTTTATGAAACCATTATTAGATTTTATTTACAAAATTAAAATTGGGAATTGCTATTTATATTACTTGAAGTAGCAAAGTACACAATTTTTACAAAATGTTATGATGGTTTCTATTTGGTGCAGTTTTCAGAAATCTGAAAAACTGTCTAACAGTATTTTGCATAAATGCATACAAATATAAATCAAATACATCCTGAACCTATGCAGGATAAGAAAAACATGTTCTTGAAACTAATTTATCCAAACACCAAACACCATAAAAAAAGCAGCAAAATCTCCAGAAGATTATGTCACATAAATCACCGCATTTACTGGCCCTCATGGTTATAAACATATCCATAAAATTTCATATTTAATGCAATTTCACTCCTTCCAGCAATACTGAGCTAGACTTCGTCCACAATTCTCTTAAATTATCAGTCACTTTACAAGAAACCGTGCTGGTAATAAGCCTGGGAGAGGTGAAGAAGCCAGTGTGCTACTTGATTAGGTCACATGGTGGCAGAATGGAGAAGCACTTCTATGCAGGCTTTTTATGTCCCTAAAAATTGCTCAAGATTTCTACTGAATTAGAAAATTGCTAATTTCTGTATCAATCATTTTAGAAGCAAGAAAACATTAATGTCAATTTCATTTTATATATTTACAAAATAACTAAGTGTATGCATAAAACAGGTAAAATCATAATGATCATATTTTGGATAAACAAGAATGCATGCCAGCAGATGCTTGAGCAAATAAGGCTTTATTGAAAACTTAATCAGTTTAAAGCTTAACAAGAGGTGACAGCATACAGAACACTCATGTTTGCTTGTTCTTGTTACAGGCTTATCTTTTTCTTTATTAACAGTGATCTTGACTGTAAAGTAAGTTGTCACCTACAAAATATGTACCATACCTGTAGCAAGGATTTCAATTGTTCTAGTAATATTAATGTTCAAACTTAATTTCCTTAACTCACAACATTGGTTAAACTTATCAAACAACACTTTAATGATATTCTTGATCTTTACTGTACCTTTTTGTAATATAATTTTATTTTTATTTTACCACTAGTTAAGTAGTTTACAATATATTTACAATTAAAAAATTTGTACTTTATAACATTTTTTTTTCCTTATTCTAAGCCAAAGTTTATCTATTCTTCACCCATTGCTGGTCCAAACTTAACTGTCCCTAAAATCCCTAAAATCTAAGATTAGCTGATGAATATGGTGTCTGTATTATTTAAAGAAGATACAGTTTTGACATCAAGAGAGAGCTTTAAAATGTAACAAGGGCTGTTTGTAAAACATGCATGCCCCCCATATGGGCTGTCCGTCGTAGTGGCAGCCGTTGTGTGTATACGATTTTTGTCACTGTGACCTTGACCTTTGACCTAGTGACCTGAAAATCAATAGGGGTCATCTGCGAGTCACGATCAATGTACCTATGAAGTGTCATGATCCTAGGCAAAAGCGTTCTTGAGTTATCATCTGAAAATCATTTTACTATTTCGGGTCACCGTGACCTTTGACCTTGTGACCTCAAAATCAATAGGGGTCATCTGCAAGTCATGATAAATCTACCCATGAAGTTTCATGATCCTAGGCGTATGCGTTCTTGAGTTATCATCCGAAAACCATTTTACTATTTCGGGTCACCGTGACCTTGACCTTTGACCTAGTGACCTCAAAATCAATAGGGGTCATCTGCAAGTCATGATAAATCTACCCATGAAGTTTCATGATCCTAGGCGTATGCGCTCTTGAGTTATCATTCAAAAACCGTTTTACTATTTCTGGTCACTGTGACCTTGACCTTTGAAATAGTGACCTCAAAATCAATAGGGGTCATCTGCGAGTCATGATCAATGTACCTATGAAGTTTCATGATCCTAGGCCCAAGCGTTCTTGAGTTATCGTCTGACAACCACCTGGTGGACGGACCGACCGACAGACCGACATGAGCAAAGCAATATACCCCCTCTTCTTCAAAGGGGGGCATAAAAATATAAACCTTTTGAATTAATTAATAAGGCCAATTAACCCCAGTTTATCAGCACTATCATGAGGTCTGGTAAATTAGTGGTGAATCACCAGTGAAATACCTTGCGTTTTTCTTTGATAAATGCAATAAAATACATTTCAACACACATTTCAGTAATGAACACCTCTATATTTATCACAAAACCCTTAGCACCACATAATGGGTGCCACGCTCGGCTGCGAAAGCTTGTCAGAATTTTTTTTTTTTTTAGAGGTCACAGTGACTTGATCTTTGACCTAGTGACCCAACAAGAGGTCTGTTTCTCAGAAACACAATGTCCCCAACTGCGCCGCATTGAAATAAAATTTCTATTTATCATTTGACAGGGGGGGGGGGGGGGGGGGGGGGGGTCTCATAGTCAATTATGACCATGCCAGACAAACATCACTGACAACCAAGGCCTGTGATTTAAGAGAGATAATAGCCAGAGTTGATCATGTATATATGGACATGAGTCCACAGGTATGTAATGAACATCAAAGAAATTATAATTATATCATTTAAAAAAATTAATTGACAAATCAATCATTTGGGTTATAAATAATCAAAATAATAAATCTGTACAGTAACTGTGAAAAGAACTTCAATTCTCGATAAGTAAATATATAATATGCGATTTATGATTATATAAATTACTTCCCTTGAAAATAATTGTCTGTAAAAAATCTCTATTTTTAGTAGCAAATAATTAAAAGCCACTACCATGACTATAGATTCACCACTCAAAATGTGCAGCTCCATGAGATACACATGCATGCCAAATATATAAAGTGGCGTTGTTCCATATTGAATAATTTTCTCCCTTTTTAAAGCATATTACTTCCCTTAAATCTGTATTTTTTACCTTAGACCGTAAAGGATGACCTTGACCTTTTACAACAATGTGTTTGTCAGAAACACAATGTCGCCTACTGCGCCGCTTTGATTTATTTAACAAAAATATATACTTGGGCAGGTCAGATAACTATGTCCATTTAAAGCTTATTACTTCCCTTGACTTTGTTTTTTGCACCCTAGACCTTGAAGGATGATGTTCACCTTAAAATTTTACCACTCAAAATGTGCAGCTTCATGAGATACACATGCATGCCAAATATCAAGGTGCTATCTTCAATATTTATAAAGTTATGGCCAATGTTAAGGTTTACATGACGCCTACGGCAGACCGCAGACGACGAGCTGGCTATGACAATAGCTCAGGTTTTCTCCGAAAACAGCCTCGCTAAAAATGAAAATTGCATGCAGCAAATTTAGCCTGCAGTGACTAACTGGCCACGCTTTAAGTATTGCCCTATAAGAATTATGATCACAGATGATCAATAATTCAGAAGAAGTTTCTTTATGCTGTTGACAGTGTTCGCAGAAGTCTGCTGTAATACTTCCATACAGGCTTGACAAATTATCAGAGCTGCTCTAACTTTGAAAAAGTAATACCATGCATCTAAATGTGATAAAATAAATTCAATCCTTTGTTGCACACAATTTTGGATGATTTCTGTCAATGTCTTCAAGATGAGGATAGATTCAATTCAATAAATTAGGTAAAGAAACAGGTGTCATTTACATATACAATAAAGATGTTCCAAAGATATCAAACAAGAGTAAACAAGAGATGTGTTTATCAGAAACACAATGCCCCCTATTGTGCCGCTTTGAAATAAATCTCAATATATCATTTGGCAGGCTTGGAAATTATCTCCCTTTTAAAGCTTATTACTTCCCTTGGATTCTATTTTTTGACCTTGAAGAATGACCTTGGCCTTTCACCACTCAAAATGTGCAGCTTCATGAGATAGACATGCATGCCAAATATCAAGTTGCTATATTCAATATTGTAAAAGTTATGGCCAATGTTAAAGTTTTCGGACGGACACACAGACAGACTGACAGTTCAACTGCTATATGCCACCCTACCGGGGAAATAAACAATGCATATTTAAGAAATACTATTATTACTATCATGGTTTATTGGTTATTAGATTCCAAATAATTTACAATATAATATTATAAAAATGTTTTCAGAAATTTTAACCAAAAGTTAAAAGATCTTAATTTTCTCAGCGCTTCGAAGGTTCTTTTAAACAACTTATTACCGCCACATTTTCCACACAGACGACCTGATATAAATGCTTTTACAAATGTTTGACTCAGCGGTTCAAATATAGGGTCTGTTGGGTTATCACACAAAAAACTTTTTTTTTGTGGAGGCCCTAGATGACAATGTGTACTTGATGATACAACTCATAAAACTAACTAGCAGAACATTGGCCACTTGCTGCCAAAATATGCTAAGATGTCATAAGCAATTATCATCATATCTAGTGGAAATAACACAGAACTAAACACATTGGATACAACAATAAACAAAGAGCTGTCATAATACCCCTAAAAGATACTTTGTCTTCTTGTAAAACATCACAAACAGACAGGCATCAATTTGGCACATCCTTTTCCAATTTTCTGCAATTCTCAGAACACCATTTAATCAGGCACCTTCTTTGAATTCCAATAAGCCAAGAAGCTGCAACATACTGGTCTTTCTATCTACATGCAATCACATAAAACATCCAACTAGAGTGAAGGAAGCTAAATAAATCCAGAACAACTGTAGATAATTTGATTATCAACACTATAAAACATTTCCTAAATTTACACTCTCTGCAGTGCATCAGGAATATACTGGCACTGAAAACCTCTAAATCTTTCAGGTGATTATCTGGATTCCAAATTCTAATAGACAATTGATATTTCAAGTATGATAGAAATGAGCCTCACCCTTGGAAAACCAGGCCTAACTAAATGCCTGTGCGTAAAGTGTCGTCTCCGATAAGCCTGCGCAGTCCGCATTATGTTTTGCATTCTTGACTTATGAACTCTGTACAATTAAAATAAATGTAGTAATGTTTTGAAATAAACACACACATTATAAATAATACCTTACTTTCCAGACCTTGCAATTATTAATCTTTTTATCTCAAACTGTCAATGTTTGTTTCCAGGTATACTCTAGAGGCTGCTCCCACAGCAAAACAAGTCACATGATCAAACAAATACAGAACAGCAGGTCCTCATGGCATGAAGCCTCTTAGAAACAATTCCACTTCAAAGCTCACACAGATTCTTCTCAGATCCAAAAATAAAGACAACTTAATAGATCTACCCACGTTATTCATTCGCATATCAGGATGAAGTAATTTTGATGCCCCATGACAGCATTGTATATGTCAAAACAAGTCAGAAAATCCACACAATGAAATGCTTCGATGCAATTCGATGCTATTACAAAACTGTAGACCCCAAAGAATTTTTTTTAAACATGTTCACATAAGAGACTAACCCAGCCAATTATAATAAGTGCTATTTGTTTGACTTATTCAACAACTAATGCAGTAACAGTTAAGATATTTGAGCACCACAAATCTTCTTGCAAATGATTACATGTTTCAAACAAATGATTACATGTTTCAAACAAATGATTAAATGTTTCAAACAAATGATGACATGTTTCAAACAAATGATTACATGTTTCAAACAAATGATTAAATGTTTCAAACAAATGATTACATGTTTCAAACAAATGATTACATGTTTCAAACAAATAATTAAATGTTTCAAACAAATGATTACATGTTTCAAACAAATGATTACATGTTTCAAACAAATGATTAAATGTTTCAAACAAATGATTACATGTTTCAAACAAATGATTACATGTTTCAAACAAATGATTAAATGTTTCAAACAAATGATTACATGTTTCAAACAAATGATTACATGTTTCAATTGAAACAAAACTGAAAATCAACACACCAAGGTAAGGTACTTGTGCTTTACAGCTTTATTCATAATATTCAGCACATTTTCATTAAAAATTTAAAATGCTATCCTATGACAAAACTAAATATTGAGTAATTGTATATATAATAACAGTTTTGATAGTATGCATGTTAAGACCATCCTTAAAGATGTAACTTTTTTATTATTGCAAAATTAGTTTTTATCCTGCCTTCAAACAAACAGACAATCAACAGGCATTTTAATAATCATTGCAAATTGTATTACAAATCCACTCAAAAACAAGAACCAAATAAATAAAATTGATCTAAGAAATGCATATAAAATGCCTTCATATCGCTTTATACAAACTGCAAACATGAATGACAGAAAAGTAATTAGTATCACTATGTGCAAAGGGAAATATGAGCCCAAATCTAATCAACCCTGGCTACAAAGGCTGCTGGAGATTGCTGGTTGAGACAGTGTTGACAAAATTCAATTCTAAGCAAATTGAGTTGTGTGACATTTCACCTGCCCAGTGGGCACTGTCATTTTCAGGCATATTATTTGCCAATAGCATTGTTTGTTAATGTTTTTGCATATTTCTTTTTTTGTATTTTCATCAGTATTTCAGTCCTCCCAGTATTTAATCAGTTGAATTAATCACACTTTTCCTGGGTGAGTTGGTTTAAATCAGTACATAACTAACCCTTTCCAACTCAGAAGCAAAGTGAAAATGGCTATGTGCAAACAGCATAAAACCAGAACAGCCTGCAAGTAACAGGTTTTATGCTGTTTGCTGCTTATCAGTACCTAAGGGTTGGTAATGAAGCCTTTAAAACTTGAATCTAGTAAGAAAGGTCTGAATCTAGTAAGAAAGGTCTGAATCTAGTAAGAAAGGTCTGAATCTAGTAAGAAAGGTCTGAATCTAGTAAGAAAGGTCTGAATCTAGTAAGAAAGGTCTGAATCTAGTAAGAAAGGTCTGAATCTAGTAAGAAAGGTCTGAATCTAGTAAGAAAGGTCTGAATCTAGTAAGAAAGCTCTGAATCTAGTAAGAAAGCTCTTACATTCAATTTAACTTTCAAGGGACGACAGAAGCATCAAAATAAGTATCCAAGCGGTAAAGGGTTAAGTGCACATAATCATGATTGTAACTTACAACTGCCATCCATGTCAGAAATAGGATGATAGCTGATGAAGATACTAGAATTTGTAAAAATGGTGATAAAGAATACCCACAAATTCTGCAAGTGGTAATATGTAGCATGATTTAAAAGAATGTCTAAGTTGAAATTGGGGCATCAAATGTGTAATTTTTAACATGGCACAATACAAATTGCACATGCACACATTCATATCATTAGGAACATAATGCCTGCATGGTAAAATGTTGTACATCATAAGGAACATTATGCCTGTATATTAAAATGTTGTACATCATAAGGAACATTATACATGTATGTTAAAATGTTGTACATCATAAGGAACATTATACATGTATGTTAAAATGTTTGTACATCATAATGAACTTTATGCCTGCATGTTAAAATGTTGTACATCATAACGAACTTTATGCCTGCATGTTAAAATGTTGTACATCATTGTGGACATTATTCCTTTATGGTAAAATGATGTACATCATAATGAACATTATGCCTGTATGTCAAAATGTTGTACATCATAAGGAACATTATGCCTGTATATTAAAATGTTGTACATTAAAAGAAACATTATGCCTGTATTTTAAAATGTTGTACATCATAAGGAACATTATGCCTGTATGTTAAAATGTTGTAAATCATAAGGACCATTTTGCCTGTATGATACATCATAAGGAAAATTATGCCTGTATGTCAAAATATTGCACATTTAAGACTGTAAGAGAATGCATGTCAACAAAATTACATCTACATACAGAGAAGAACACTGACAAACAGATTAACAGAGGTCCTTGGAGATTCTAGAACATCAAATTTAACCTCATAAACAATGAGAGATATAATCATTTCCTACACCATCCAGGCACATGTGGATAGGTCTGGAATTAAATCTGCAAGGTACTAGCTTTCTAGTCCAGGGCTGGAAAAAATGAGCTAGCCGGTCATGATAAGACTTTAGTAGTAAGAACACTGGGTGAATGTTAGTGACTTCAGAACCATGAAATAAGCTGTATTGAGCAGGGTTGAATATATAGTGACTAAAGACACATTAAACAGGCTGTATGGAGCAAGGTTAAATGTTCGTGGCTTAATCAAAATTAAATAAGCTGCATCAAACAGGGGTGAATGTTAGTGAATTTTGACCCATGAAATAAGCTGTATGGAGCAGGGGTGAATGTAAGTGACTTAAGACCAATGAAACTAGCTGTACAGAGCAGGGGTGAATGTAAGTGACTTAAGACCCATGAAATAAGCTGTATGGAGCAGGGGTGAATGTTAGTGACTTAATACCCATAAAATAAGCTGCAACAAGCATCATGCGGCGTCTCATCTGGGTCTACACTGTTTGCAAAGGCCTTTTTTCTAGACGCTAGATATAAATGGATTAAATGAAGAAGAGATTTGCTCCCAGCAACAGTTGTCAGAATGTTATTCCAATGTGATCAATTCTGTACATTAAGTAGTATTATAAGCAAACAAATTATTATCGAACTTGTATTAATTGTATGGAGCATTTTCCTAATGGCTTCACAGCATAGAAGACATGCATACAACAATGCATTTTGATAAACGACGACATAACATGTCTAGAATCCAGTTACAAGGACTGAAAAATGCAGACAAAATAAGTAATGGCACATTATGTGAATATACAGTAATATTTCCATGACAAAATGTCATTATGTAAAGACATAACACCAGAATAATGTTTATGGAAAAGATAAGACAATACACCAGGAATATTTTGCCCTTTGATATAACAATAAACGACTATATTATTTTCCCCAATCACAAATCTCTGCAAATCACAATGTTGTCTATTTCAATGGGAAAATCAGTTTGTTAGTTTATTTGTATTTCAACATATCAAACAGTATTTGAGCAATACACTGCCCAACTTGCATCAGAGGTAGAAGAAAAATGGCCTAAATAATTTTATGATCAAGTCGTTTTTTGCATGCAATTGCCTTGGGAGTTGACTGGAAACTTTGATACAATTTGTTGGCACTAAAGCACAGAACATCAACCCTTTCAGTGCTGGAACCGAATTTTGAAGGCCTTTGCAAACAGTTTGGATCCTGATGAGACGCCACAGAACGTGGCGTCTCATCAGGATCCAAACTGTTTGCTATTCTGATAGTATTCTTTGAAAATAAATCAAAGAAAATGCTAATTTTAGAAATTCTGCAGACAACATTTTAGCAGACGACAAATTTCCCAGCATGCAAAGGGTTAAAACAAACTTCAAGGAGATTGTTTGTTCTCATATGAGCTGCAATGTGTGAAAATAAGTCTTATGCCCAATGCCACCAGCATAGCTCAAGTCCAGCCTACACATTTGTGCAGTCTTGTCATGAGCCTCTCAGTCCAATAATAAGACCATAAAACCTTGCATGACTATAAAGCCCAATGGGTAGCACATGCGCAGGCTGGACTATAAAGCCCAATGGGTAGCACATGCCCAGGCTGGACTATAAAACCCAATGGGTAGCACATGCGCAGGGTGGTCTGTAGGTGGTTAAATATGGCCATAAGACTAATTTCCGCACAACAATGCACTGTATTACGGAGACTAAGAGATTCTTAATTAAAAGTCACCAAGATGGACTGTGGGAGAGTCTTAACTGCTAATTAGTGAATAAAAGAAATTAATACAGCCTGTCAAGTATCTGCAACATTAACTTGTCCAATCCAAGAAGAATAATTAACATGCTGATCCAAAATCAATGGCTATCAGCAAACTGGAGAGAAAATTATGGCTTCTAACTGTTAGACATACTGATCCATATATCATTGGACAGTTAGCACTTCAGAGCAATATTTCTTCTGACAGTTAGTACTACTGGGTGTACAGATCCATATTTCTTCACGACCAGCCCTACCACACCATTATCCAACTCATACAAAAGTCATTATTTTTGCCTATAAATATTCACCTTCCAAGGATTATATGCCAATATTTCAACATACATACCTCATGTTCATTAATAACAATTGTGTAGCCTTTTTATAAATGACAAGATAGTGTCTATGTATATTTACAATACATTAGAAATAGAAGGCAGCATGAGTGCTTAGAACAATCATACAATAACATTTTCACAGTATGAATGTTATGTTTTGAAAGTCCCATAATGATCATTAACCCTTTGCATGCTGGGAAATTTGTCGTCTGCTAAAATGTCGTCTGTAGAATTTATAAAATTAGCATTTTTTTCTAATTTTTTCAAAGAATACTATCAGAAAAGCAAACAGTTTGGATCCTGATGAGACGCCACGTTCTGTGGCGTCTCATCTGGATCCAAACTGTTTGCAAAGGCCTTCAAAATTCGGTTCAAGCACTGAAAGAGTTAATAGTATTTATTGAAGCAAGGTAACCCTTCCCATATAGCATCTGCTACTTTCTAAACATAATGAACTTTAACATGCCTTATTACATAATAACACTGTCTTCATTGTACAAAATATGAGGCAAATTATTCAGTATATTTTTTCTACTTATTGAGAGTTTCTATAGACTCCAATATCTGCAACATATGAGACACAGACAGGCAACTGCATTGCTGTAGAATCTAATCCAATAAATAAGCAATCTGTAGCAATCCTAACCTAACATCAAATATATTTCACTTTAACATTATAAATGTAACTAAAAGAAAAGAAAATTCTCTAATGTCTCATTGGAAAAATATCTACTGATCAAAACCAAATAATACAAGACTATTGCCAAGCAATATAGTCCCCTAACGGCTCCACCATTGTCAGAAATTCCACCATTGTCAGATCTTTTTGTTGTTGTTGCCATAGCAACCGGAATTTTTGACGTAGGAACAAAATGAAATGACGTGCATAATGTCCATATTGCCATTTATTCATGTTTCAAGTTTCATGAAAAAATATTAAGAACTTTGAAAGTTATCGCAGAATCCAGAAAACCACCATTTTCAGCAGTATTTCTAGTCTATTTGTTGCCATAGCAACCAAAATTTTTGACGTAGGAACAAAATGAAATGACAGGCATAATGTCCATATTGCCATCTAGCCATGTTTAAAGTTTCATGAAAAAATATTAAGAACTTTTAAAGTTATCGCAGGATCCAGAAAAGTGTGACAGAATGACAGACAGACAGAGCGCAAACAATAAGTCCCCTCCAGACTGAAATCAATAGGGAACAATTAGAAAGGACCTTATGCAGAAATACAAGCACCATCAAAGATCAATGAACAAAAATAGCAGACCATAGGGGATCTTTAATGTTACAAGAGCATCTTGAATACCAGATGCCAGCTTCTGTCATCACTGATCAAACCAGACCACTACCCTGCCACCAGCAAAACAATGAACATTATTATGGCCTCATGTCTAACCCTTGTTAACATCTCTAACCCTGGCTAACATCAACACCTAAACCTGTGACATGCCAGTATTGTACAATTTATGCTGGCGATAAATAGGTTACTAATACAGTTAACAGTCTCTTAACAACCACTCCGTCATTACAAGTAACTCGTAATGACAACAAACTCACTACGACAACAACCATTTTTAAGTCATGAATTTCAAAGGGTATTTTAGAGTATGGTTAATGTTCAGTATTAATGCTTCCTCACAAATATCATAACTACAACGAAAATTTGCGAATCTGAAACCAATTTTTGTTAATTTTGTCAATTTACCAAAATGTGAAAAGTACCTAAATAGAAGTTTTATTGTACAATAAAGTCCTTACCTAAATGCCTGACTTCCTAAAAATTTTACTTTTTAAATGAAATCTGCAATAAGCATTATTCAGTAATAAAGTAAATACATTTTAATTGCTACCATACTCTGCAATGTACAATGGTAATTTTTCAATGTAACATACAGAGCATGCAACATCCAATGCTGATGAATGGAAAAGAAGATGGGACCTGATTTTAAAATCTGTGTGGTGCTGCTGGATATATATTTAAGTGATATTATGGGTATTTTTCACTGTTGAATTGAGCTGAAAAGAATTAACAGGTCAAAAGAGAAAGTTAAAATGTGGTTATTGACCAATTATCTGCAACTCATTTGCTACCAATTCTTCATAAAAATATATTTTATATTATATATTTTACGTGACCCACCCAGTCCTGTAAGCCGAAATGATCTGTAAAACAAAATGGTGCCTTTGTGTCGTATAAACGAATCTGCACTAAAACTAAATTTAGGTTCACATTGTACATGCGTGATCAGTTGTCAAACGAAAGTACGGTTGATATTCAAATGCATTATTTTTCTCTTTCCGGGATATTGTTTTAGTATGTTGATGCTGCATGAACAAATATAAGTGTATATGAAGTGAAAACACCAAAAATAAACAACTGTTGCGATAGACACCTATAAACTGTTAGATGCCCATAATATCACTTTAATTGTTTACTCACCTGGTCACATACTCAGGTGGGCCAAGAAAGTCATTTCTGACTGACACTGGGACACTACAGTTAGTACCAGCTTATTTATTTTAGCTCAAATGCATTGTAAGCCTTTGGCTTATTGAACCACTCTTGAGTACGTTTCCTGGTACTAGAACCAGTACTTTGTGTCTTTAAGGGAGATTGAAGGAACCCTCTCACAGTGGGGATCGATACCATGACCTCACAGTAACTAGGCAAATACAAAACAATACAGTTTGACAAATAATCAGCCAAGGTGCCTATAATCGAAATGGGAATCTTATGAAGGCCACCCGTGATGGTACATAAGTATTTATTGCAAACAAACTGAATCTCAAAGTGTATCTGTTATTGTAAACCAGATACATTACACAACACAAACAAATCCAACAACACTTATGTCAAACATGTTACTTCACTAATGATTATCAACATACAATGAGCTGTTGGCTCCAATATAAGTGGGAGCCATCTGTGTTTGCAATTATAGTTGAATTACATTCATATCTTCGCAGCAGTCAACATACCTATGTTCCTGGCTCACTCCTGGAAAGTGTCTTATTGTTAGATATTGAAAATGTATGCATCTTTTGTAATAATCATAATTGTACAACATAGTCTGGTGAACATATGAGTCTCGTTCTGAGAAAACAGGGCATAATGCTTGTGCGTAAATTGTCATCCCAGATAGACTGTGCAGTTCACACAGGCTAATCAGGGACGACACTTTCCACTTATATGACATTTTTTCGTTTAAATGAAGTCTTTTCTTAGCAAAAATCCATTTTCTGTTAAGTGTGACATTAACATAAGAGGAAGAGAAACAGGTGTTGCACACAATATGTCAACTTATGATGGTTTGCATTTGTGACAAGTTATTGTGAAATCCCTCATATATATGACAAACTTATGTTTGAGACAGAAAGGAAAACAAGAACACCGCATAATGGGTGCCACGCTCGGCTGCGAAAGCTTGTCAAAGTTTTTCTTATTTTAGAGGTCACAGTGACCTTGACCTTTGACCTAGTGACCCAAAAATGGGTGTGGCATGTAGAACTCATCAAGGTGCATATACATATGAAGTTTCAAAGTTGTAGGTGGAAGGACTTTGATTGAGCCAATGTTAAAAATCTTTACAAACCTTGACACGGACGGCGGACACAACAATCTGGCTATGACAATACCTCGGGTTTTCTTCGAAAACAGCCGAGCTAAAAATGACATTACATTTTAACCTCTCAGTGTGACATTGACCTTTCAGGTAAGGAGGCCAGAATTACACATACATGACGTCTTATGATGGTTTACAATTGTGTCTAGCCATTTTAAAATCCATCAAACAATGGAAAAGTAATGGCAGAAAATGGCATGATCCGCTGTATCCTAGCCACATTTTACCTGTAACCACTAAGAATTACGAACCTTTTATGTAGTAAGATGGTTGTTATTAACAACACATTGTCTTATAATTGTTTAACATTTGTGCCAAGGTATATTTAATATTTAAATCCATTAATATATGGCAAAGGTTGGGCAGAGACAGGGATGTAGGGAATGACATCGCTCAGTCATACAGACAGACAGCACGAGTGCTTTATGACGCCTCCTTAGAAAATTGCCATAAAAACACATAAATATGTAATTACAGTTTGTTAATCAAAATCATAAAACACAAAATCTACCATTTAAACAAAACATTAATCTCAAAATATATTTGTTGAATAATAATGTTTAAGAATTGATACAAGTTGTTAATACATACATATACGTCTTTTAATGTTTAGTTGAAAATAACAAATAAACCATACCTCATAAATCAAAACTTAAGCAAGAATAATATGAAATCACAAATTAAATCAAAAGCCAAATGCACTAAAACCAAAATAAACCGATCTCGGTCAAGGACTCCACAGATCAAGAGACATAATAGCATTCAATAATATCAATTTGCAACAAATAATCAGATTGTTATTTGATACATCTTGTATGATAGACTCAAATGTTCCTATGTCTCACTGGTATTGACAAATGGTATTGAACTGGAAAAATATTTGTTACTTCATAATTATTGAATAAACATTGCAGTATTGTTTAATGCAGATTTTAACCTGTTTATCTAGGCATCTGAGTGTTTTTTGTGTGTGCCAATGATGGTAAAATATAAATTGCAAATGGAATAGCTTGTTTACCTTAAAAGTTTTCATGTCAAAATACAAGTATTCACAAACAATAATATATACTTTAATAATACTATGTTATGCATTATGTATACAAGCTCCATTCACTATAAGAAACATAGAACATGAAACTGATTCAATCTTTTATGGCACAATGTATTTGGAATGAAAGAGAAAATTGCCTGAAAAAAATCTCTCAGAACATTAACAGAGAAAGCTTTGGTTTCAAGAAGGCATTTTCATGACATTAAATCCTGCGTACTTTCACAGCCACTTTAATTGAAGATCTTCATATTTAGAGGACCAGCGGCATCCATTCTGGCAGCAAGCTGACAACAGATCAATATCACCAATTTTTCCCAAAATGGCTTTTTTGGCCAGAGTTTCTAATGCTCTAACTGTAGTTGCTAACTTGCAAAAACAATTTAATCTAGAAGGCTTTCAAATTTCCTAGACAACACAATGCATATTTTCAATGTTCACCCATAAATAAGAAAGATGTTGTCCAGAATGAAGACAGAATTATTAAACAACGCTGTTTGAGACAAATAAGCAGCATGCAGAATAATTAAAAATCACTGTCAGTCTTAGACATATGTAAGCAGCGTGCAGAAACTTTTGATCCAGACTAGAACAGTTTTGTTACTAAAATATGTGTTGTCATTCATTGTTTATATTGAACATCAACAACCATTTCAAGGACTTTTTCCAATTTTGAAGGACTTTTCTCAATCATTCAATTTATGGTAAAATCAACAATTATTCAAGAAACTACAAAAAGGCAGTTAATTAATGATACAAAACATTCACAGAACTATCATTATTCAATTAAATATATATGTACAATACCTGCACAAACAATAAAAATGAAGGTTTTTCACAATTTAAATTTATTTCAAACTATCCATATTAACCTTAATTTCATTCTCCAGTTCCTTTATCTTGCAAAACCAGCTGTCTGCAGTACAACCAAAGTGTTCATTTGACATTGCTTAGAATAGACAAATATCATAAGGTGTTGGGGATACAGTCAAATTATTACATCCCATAGAAGGTAATGAGGAACAATTTCAAGTCTTAGGTTGACATGACTTTTTCATGTGAGCAATATTTACTACTAGTATACCCTGCATGATGATTTCTATAACATTATTGTGAACAAACAAACTGTTAGTTTGACAATATACAAGCATGTGCAGAATTCCATTCAAAATCAAGTCGTCATTGACATCGATTTTGGGAATATATTTGTATACCAGTCTCGTTCCAAATTGGGATTTTTTGAACACCTGTGTTACTTTTTTAAACCAATGGATATAAAAAAACAAGCAAATTCGTTGAATTGATATCCCCCTGCAAATATGCTTCTGGACACAAAAGTGTTATATTTGACACTCAAAAAAGCGTTTTTTCAAGATACAAAGGGCCATAACTCTGTTATTAACAGATGGTGAACAATGCCATTTGGCGTGCATCATCCTCTTATTCATATATATACTTATACAAAGTTTCAATGAAATTGGCCAAAGCACTTCCAAGATATGGCTCCGGACACACACAAAAAGCATTTTTTCAAGACAAAAAGGGCCATAACTCTGTTGTTAACAGATGATGTACAATGCCATTTGGCGTGCATCATCCCCTTATCCATATATATACTCATAAAAAGTTTAAATGAAATCCGCCGAAGCACTTCCAAGATATGGCTCCGGACGGATGGAAAGACTGACGGAAGGACGGACAACGCCAAAACAATATCCCTCCGCCTATGGCGAGGGATAATTATAGCTTGTTGGCGATCTATTATGTTCCAACATAATGGCATATTTAAATTATGCAGAGATTGGTAATGGGATTTTATAGTCACTGTTGGTAAATGAAAGGAGGGTAAATCAAACAATATGAATATAACAATTTGTAATCCAAAATGCCTTTTTGACTTTTGACAAAAAGAACTTCTAGCAACTTATGAAAAATTTGTGAATAAAATCCCATATAATGTGATGCTGCATGTACAACATCCAGGGCTCTAGCTTGGCTCAGATTTTAGGGAGAAGTCACAAGCTGTTGGTGAATTGTTGCAGCTCTAATGGTAACTTATTCATGAAAGTATCTTCATTTAAATCGTATAGCAATAACTGCTCATCAATATATAATTATGCAATCTCAGTCATACTTACAACCAACAATACAACACATATAACTGGAACTTACCTGTATATTATAATGTAAATCTAATGCTTAAACACAAACTTTATTCGCTATCCAATCTTATTAGAAGTGCTATATTGGCTATGGGTACACACTCATTTATAAAAGATAACAGGAACAATTCTGTTATTTCAATCATTCCTGCCACTGAAAGTAAATATTAACTCAATAAACAGCGCAAATTTATCAGTGGAAGATAAAATATAGAAAATGCAACTTAATTCCACACAGCTTGACTAAAATATCTTAGTCTGTCACAGTCTGTTTGAACACTGCAGAGGGAATGATAGGTTTCTCTTGGATAATACAGGCAGTGAAAAGGAAAGAATCTATCGGCCTAGGTCACAGCTTGTAATCATGGCCGTGAAAGCAGGGAAATTGCTATGGAACATGCTTCCAAGGGTTCAATTCTGTAGATGGCACTTATTGGATTTTATGACAAGGAATATTGTTTGGCAACATTGCTAGAAATATCAGAAATACTTGAGACACAATCAGATTTTCTTATATCTTGTACCTGCCATCAGCATGCAAACAATCATCAATAAGCATTACACATCCCAGCCCAACATAGGCATTATTTAATTAAAGGAGGACAATAGCTTAAATACTTAAGACGTATTTTCAAACAAACTTGGCTTCAAAGGGCTTGAATGTTTGTTCAATAATTATGTTATCATTTCATATTGAAACAAGAAACCGTCGGAGACGGGTGATGCTCCCCAAAGATTTTTTTGTCACAATATTGCACTATATATTCAGATAAAAGGAAACGTCTTGAGGGCACAGTAGTTGGGGGGAAAAATAATTTTTTTATAGAAAATTTATTTCAAAAGGCCGTAACTCTGTGAAAAATCATCTGACCAGATCCCGCTGATAATATGCACATCTCCTCTTGGTAGTGAAGCTTCCCATAAAGTCTCATTGAATTTCGGTCATTAGTTGCTGAGAAATAGCCCGGACAAAAAGTGCACGGACGGACACACACAAGGACAGACGAAGCGACGACCATATGCTTCCCCCAAGATAACTTTTGGGGAAGCATAATAAAGGGAACTTGTATGCACTGACAATTGCCCTCACTACAACTTACAGCTATGACAATACACTGCAAATTGGTTAGCTGGCTTCAGACACCAGGTCTTACTTTGATCTACTAAGAGAGGAATGAGTGCTTCAAAAGAGGATGAATCACTCAACAGAATGCTACAGACTGTTATTTTTAGATTTATTTAAGTGCCCAATACATCACTTTTAGAAAAAAACAACAACAAATACATGGAAATAACAGCATGTTCTCCAGAAAATGTCTGAAAGATAATTTCAATTAACAGAGCTATTCTTGAAGGTGTAGCATCACCTTGAATTTAGCTTGTAAACAGTTTAGCCCAATTAAATATTTGAACAGCGTAATTCAAAAATGGATATTGTGGCTGATGGGATAGTCCCTCAAAACCAGCCTGCATTTGCGCTGAGTCTGGTAAGGAGCCACACTGTCCACATATTCCCATCATTGCGAGATGTAAATATGAATTCTTAAAGATATCCCTCACAACGAAATTCCCACTAGATTTTTCTTTTAAATTATGAAGTCAATAATTCAAGCCCTATTTAATTCACTACAGCTATAAAATGCAACAGTTTCACATGTGTCCAAGGCGCAAATGAGGCAGTTTTTTGAAGAACTTCTGCACAGACACTATGTTAAAACTTTATGAAAAATTGCCTTCATTCTGACAAATATGGAATTAACGTTAGGGGTTTTTGCTCAACAGACTCTGGCTGACCAAAACACAGAACCTTTTCATCTAGAGTGTTTATTTCCAAGTTGCTGAGGTCTTCATGCGTCTGACCTTTATGTAAGGACAAGGTGTGCGTTACAGCAGTCCTACTTTTTATCCCATTTTACAGCGAATTCGGTTGATTAAAGCCCCGTTAATTAAATTTTTGCTATAATCAGCGGCACGAAATGACGTCATTTCGAGGGGTTAAAGCCAGAACGTGATAATTCCATTTTTCAAATAGTGGAGAAAAACGCAAAATTAAGGTTTGACAGACTACAACTTTTAAACAAGAGTTCCGCGGTCGGAGATGACCGCATTGAAGCCGGATTTTTGATTTAAATGACAGGAAAGTACCTTTCGTGTTTTTGTTAATGCAATACTTAAAGTGGTAAGCATACCAAAGTTAAATCATGAAAAAAATATTCACATTTAAGGTCACTGTCAATTGAAAGACTTTAAAATGACCAGTTGTTCTCTTGACCAGTGGTCATCTGTTAGTCATGGCAAAGTCCATGTCCAAGCATACGAAAGTTAAAACAACTTTTAATTTTTAACATTCAAGGTCACAGTGACCTTGACCTTCAATGACCTTAAAATGACCAATTGTCATCTACTAGTGCTGGCCAACCTTCATGTCCAGTTTGAAGACTGTAAGTCCAAGCATAAGAAAGTTATACCATGAAATAAGAATTTTAACATTTTTACATTCAAGGTCACGGTGACCTTGACCTTAAAATGACCAGTGGTCATCTACTAGTTCTGGCCAACCTTCATATCAAGTTTGAAGACTCTAGGTCTAAGCATACCAAAGTATTAACAACATATTTACATCCAAGGTCACAGTGACCTCGACCTTCAAATGAATGACCTTGAAATGACCAGTGGTCATCTAAGTGTGCTTGCAAACCTTTACGTCAAGTTTGAGATTCTAGGTCCAAGCATACCAAAGTTACAACAATTTTAACATTTTAACATTTAAGTTCACAGTGACCTTGACCTTCAAATGAATGACATTGAAATGAATGACCTTGAAATGACCAGTGGTCATCTAAGTGTGCTTGCAAACCTTTACGTCAAGTTTGAGATTCTAGGTCCAAGCATACCAAAGTTATAACAATTTTAACATTTTAACATTGAAGGTCACAGTGACCTTGACCTTCAAATGAATGACATTGAAATGAGCAGTGGTGATCTTCTAGTACTGGCCAACCTTTATGTCAAGTTTGAAGACTCTAGGTACAAGCATACCAAAGTTATAACATGGAATAAGAACTTTAACATTTTTACCTACCAAAGTTATAAGAACTTTAACATTTTTACATTCAAGGTCACAGTGACCTTGACCTTAGAATGAATGACCTTGAAATGACCAGTGGTCATCTAAGTGTGCTTGCAAACCTTCATGTCAAGTTTGAAGACTCTATGTCCAAGCATACCAAAGTTATAACAATTTTAACATTTTAACATTTAAGATCACAGTGACCTTGACCTTCAAATGAATGACATTGAAATGACCAGTGGTCATCTTCTAGTACTGGCCAATCTTTATTTCAAGTTTGAAGACTCTAGGTACAAGCATACCAAAGTTATAACATGAAATAAGAACTTTAACATTTTTACATTCAAGGTCACAGTGACCTTGACCTTCAAATGAATGACCTTGAAATGTCCAGTGGTTACTTACTAGTTCTGGCCAACCTTCATGTCAAGTTTCAAGACTCTAGGTCCAAGCATACCAAAGTTATAACAACTTTAACATTTTTACATTCAAGGTCACAGTGACCTTGACCTTCAAATGAATGACCTTGAAATGTCCAGTGGTTACTTACTAGTTCTGGCCAACCTTCATGTCAAGTTTCAAGACTCTAGGTCCAAGCATACCAAAGTTATAACAACTTTAACATTTTTATATTGAAGGTCACAGTGACCTTCACCTTCAAATGAATGACCTTGAAATGACCAGTGGTCATCTGTTAATCCTGGCCAACCTTCATGTCAAGTTTGAAGACTCTAGGTCCAAGCATACCAAAGTTATACCATGAAATAAGAACTTTAACATTTTTACATTCAAGGTCACAGTGACCTTGACCTTCAAATGAATGACCTTGAAATGACCAGTGGTTACTAACTAGTTATGGCCAACCTTCATGTCAAGTTTCAAGACTCTAGGTCCAAGCATACCAAAGTTATAACAACTTTAACATTTTTTATATTGAAGGTCACAGTGACCTTGACCTTCAAATGAATGACCTTGAAATGACCAGTGGTCATCTGTTAATCCTGGCCAACCTTCATGTCAAGTTTGAAGACTCTAGGTCCAAGCATACCAAAGTTATACCATGAAATAAGAACTTTAACATTTTCGAGCACGCCGCCACCCCGCCCGCCCCCCCCCGCCCGCCCGACAACATCAATCTATAAGCCGAGATTTTTTCGAAAAAAATCCGGCTAATGAATATGAATATCAGCATAATATTTGGTTATAATATAGGTAATAGTATTGTTTTGACATTGTAAACATATTATAGGATTGCATACAATATTTTAATGATTTTGTATTCAAAATAGCACTTACTTCATTCTGGCATAAACGTAAAACATATATATTTTCAGAGTACAACTGTGTTAAGTGCACTTGGTGCTATTTTGCATAAGAATTGAACGCTGCTTTTCCTATGCCATACAGGACTTAGTGCCCTTAAGGCAAAACAGCCCTGTGCTATGCATCTATTTTACGAGACTAAACGAACATGTGCACTTAAAAAAAGTTTATTTTAATAATTATAATGGTAATTCTTTTTGTAGAAGTACATAATTATTTTATTTTGCATTCTAGATTTGAACAGGACATGCAAATGTGTCTCCAACCTTAACAATGGAAGAAAGTTAAGATTTTGATATTCTATTCCACATCTGCATCTTATCTATCTTCTATTGTATCTGGGTCTGGAATATTCTTGAAATACTGGTGATATTCTGAAGGAATAATCCCTTCAGAGCAAAGTGATGGCAGGTCTTTCTTCTTTGTTGCTGTAATTGGAAGTTTGGAATCTACAAGGGTTGTATGTCACATTTTATAGAAGGTCCTTTGATAGAGGATTTGATTTGATTTTATAGAGGATATGAGTTTACCACACTGAAAACTGGTGTCATCAAAACTGCACTTAAAAAACACACACTGGGATCACAATTGTAGTTTTATCAATTTTATTTTTGTCCATATAACCTTTTGTCCACTTACATTTACAACATTTGGCGGCATTACAGTTTAAGCTACATGCTTGATATAAAAAGCGTCATAGTTTTTCATAGGCACTACAACATACGGAGTTCTTTTTGGTGTAACCCTCACAATTGGTTCTCCATTAGTAAATATACCAATGTAAACTTCTTTGCTCATTCAATGGAAGCAGGTACACTATCACACTCCATCTGGGTATGTCCACTTTCTAAATACTTATGTTCAATGGTGTCTATGTTTTTACATTTTTCAATGCAAAAGTAATAACCTAATTTCGATTTTGACCACTACAACAGTCAGAATAAAAACAGACATTCTTTACTGTGATGGGAAGGGATTTCATGTAAGTCAAAAGACAGGTTCCCACTTCACAGCCGCATTTTCCTTCAGTTTCGTTCCACAATAAGCATGTCAAACTTGAGTTTTGTAAACAGTAAAAGAAAATATTGAAACTTTTTCTTTTTCTTTTATAATAAACTTGGCTCAAAGGAGAACATGGAATCGGTAAAACAGCCTCTAGATCAAATCTTATTTTACCATCTTAGTGGGAGAATAATGTCTTTTTGATAAGCACCAATGAAGGCATATTCTCCCTATCTAATTACAAATTAGCACAATAGTTTGTGTATTCCTGTTTAAATAAACAAGATGCAATAATTCCTTAACAAGGGAAGGGCTTCATATTTTGTTTTTACCTTAAAATATATGCACACATGGCTTATGTTTAACTGATTTAAGTGCACTTAAATCCTTTTGGCACATGTTTTTCCTCTCAATATGTATGAAAACTTATTGTGCCAAAATGACTTAAGTGCACTTGAAGCATTCTGGCATACACCAGATTTGTCGATAAGCACTTAGTGCACCTTGGTTCTTTCGGATAAACTATGTTGTATTCAAGATGTGATTCCAGGGAATAGTGCATATTGTAGAGCGTTGGAATAACTCTATGAAAGTGCAAAAAAGTGATTTTTGATAAAAAGTGCACTTATCACGTTCTGGCTTTAACCCCTCGAATTTCTTCGACAAACTGGCGTCATAAATTCAGCGAAATTATCCAGTTTTGTTTAAAATAAAAAGGTTTACTGAATAAAAGTGGGATAAATAGAATAATAGATTAGTGTTGATTATAGATCAGGTTTATCCTGCTCGGCACAAAAATGAAAAAGCACTCGCCAAGGCTCATGCTTTTTGTTTTCTAAGCCTCGCAGGATAAACCTGATCTATAATCAACACTAACCTATTATTCTCTATATTAATTTACAAGACTCAAGAAAGTTGGTACTTACATTGAATTATATGCTGCAATTTCGGGGAATTTTGTTAATACTTATGCAGCCATGTTAAGGAAACCTGCAGAGTACCCTGAGTGAACAACGCACCCTGTCCAATATGGTGACCATCAACCTGAGTAAACAACGCACCCTGTCCAATATGGTGACCATCAACCAAGTAAACAACGCACCCTGTCCAAAATGGTGACCATCAACCTGAGTAAACAACGCACCCTGTCCAATATGGTGACCATCAACCTGAGTAAACAAAGCACCCTGTCCAATATGGTGACCATCAACCAAGCTCACACCCTGTTCAATATGGTGACCATCAACCAAGCTCACACCCTGTTCAATATGGTGACCATCAACCTGAGTAAACAACGCACCCTGTCCAATATGGTGACCATCAACCAAGCTCACACCCTGTTCAATATGGTGACCATCAACCAAGTTCACACCCTGTTCAATATGGTGACCATCAACCTGAGTAAACAACGCACCCTGTCCAATATGGTGACCATCAACCAAGCTCACAACCTCTCTAATATGGTGACCATCAACCAAGTAAACAAAATTGCACCATGTCCAATATGGTGACCATCAACCAAGTAAACAAAATTGCACCATGTCCAATATGGTGACCATCAACCAAGTAAACAACGCACCCTGTCCAATATGGTGACCATCAACCAAGTAAACAACGCACCCTGTCCAATATGGTGACCATCAACCAAGTAAACAACGCACCCTGTCAAATATGGTGACCATCAACCAAGTAAACAATGCACCCTGTCCAATATGATGACCATTAACCAAGCTCACACCCTGTCCAATATGGTGACCATCAACCAAGTAAACAACGCACCCTGTCCAATATGGTGACCATCAACCAAGTAAACAACGCACCCTGTCCAATACGGTGACCATCAACCAAGCTCACACCCTGTCCAATATGGTGACCATCAACCAAGCTCACATTTGCTGGAAGACTGTTGGATTGTCTTGGGCAGTTGACCCAGATCTTAAAGACTGACAGGTAGCATTGAAGAAATCAATTGATCAAAGGATAAATTGTATACCAGAGGTCTCATCATGGCCTATGTGCTATGAAACCCCATATCAATCAGACCTTTATCAGGCAGATATCTCAATCAGACCTTTATCAGGGTGAAATATCTCATAGGGTTGATCACCCTTCCTCATCTTGCTCCATAAATACATCATAGGCTATAATAAATACACCACAGCCTTTCAAACATAACGGTAGGGTCTAAAACCCTCATAACAGAATGTGTTTTACATCTCTCCATGTATAGGAATAGAGGCTTTTACAAGATGCAACAACACCACTTGAAGGTTTTTTTTACCAAATGTAATGTTGTTTCATAAATCTGCAATATCTAATCCTTTATTCAATCATATGAATTTGAAATCAGTTTAATATTAAGCATAAGAGACTTATAAACACTCATACAAAACTGGTAAAATACTATCCTTAGCAAATGCCTTTATGAGGAAAAGGCATATGGTATTGATTAACCTACAGTAACTCTCAGTACTGATCAGAGAGAAGAGAAAATGCCTGAAAACCCATTTGGCTTGACGTACAAAAATATGGAGATCAGGTCAGAATTAACTTTATAATTAGATAGAGTATCTGGTCAAATAAAAATTTGTGTCATGGGAAACATTGGAAGGGAAGCATTTTAGCTTTATGCTTACCTCGGACCCTATGCTCTTAATCTGTATTCAATCTTGCAGCAGCTTGAATGACAAAATAGTGAGAAAATCATTATGAGGGTGACAAAAATAATTTAATAATCTATACTGATTTTGTGAACAATTATTTATTGCATGTAAGAAGACATTTTTATTGATAAATCTAATTGTGTCGCGTAAATGAAAAAACAATAGATGTGTTTGTCAGAAACACAATGCCCCCTAATGCGCCGCTTTGATTTTATCAAACCTTTGACCTTGAAGGATGACCTTGACCTTTCACCACTAAAAATGTGCAGCTCCATAAGATACACATGCATGCCAAATATCAAGTTGCTTTCATCAATATTGCAAAAGTTATGACCAAGGTTAAAGTTTTGGGACACATATAATGACAGACAGACAAATAAAATGACAGACAGACAGGCCAAAAACAATTTACTCCTGATCATACATCCGGGGGCATAAAAATAGATTAATTAAGAATAACTAAGAGTATTACCCATAACAACTGTAAAAAATCTATAAATATACTTATAACTGTACATAAATTGAGAGATCTTCACAGCAACAAAAGCAGGGTGTATTTTAAAGAAATGAAAAAATAAATGAACAAGAGATGTGTTTGTCAGAAACACAATGCCCACTTCTGCATTGCTTTGATTTATAATTTTTTTTTCATTTGCCAGGAAGAGATAATAATCTCCCTTCGAAGCTTATTACTTCCCTTGGATTTGTTTTTTTGACCTTTGTCCTTGAAGGATGACCTTGACCTTTCACCACTCAAAATGTTCAGCCTCATTGAGATACACATGCATGCCAAATATCAAGTTGCTATCTGAAGCGACATAGAAGTTATGAGCATTTTTCGAAACCTAAACGCAAAGTGTGACGGAAAGACAGACAGACAGACGGACGGACGGTCCAATCACTATATGCCCTCTTTCGGGGGCATAAAAAGTAATGTTTTTGCAAGCAAGATGTTCTAATATAAGCTTACAGACATCATTCAATATTTGTATAGAAGAACCTATAAATGAATAATTTTACTTCAAGTAAATTTGGTAATGAAATTACAGTTACCATAATGTTGTTAAATAAAAAATATAAGTTAGTTAACTTTGTAGATTCAATGCATAATAAATATTTTATTGCTAAATTTCCCTATTCATCTCAAGAGAAGACATCATGCAATACTTGCATCTGTCAATATGTGTCAACAGCACATCTTGATTTCACCTTATTGTAAAGAGAATGGTTCCAACACCAATTGATTCCCAAGAGAAATAATTTCTAATAGATAGAAATGAGACACTCCATCAGACAATGTCAAACTAAGGGAACATCCAGGAATTATTTTCAGTTAGAATCTAGGACTCAGAAGTCTGACACAATTAGGAACCATGTAACATATTGTAAGTAATGACTCTACTGGCAATAAAATCACACTAATTTGTTTGCACGGTTCTCTTAAATTAAGAATTTCATGAAAATACGAGAATAAGATTTTGTAAACAACTGCTGCTGATTTGTTATCATTTCCATCAATATTTCCGTATCAAAGCGGTCATTTAACAAACTCTAACTTTTCCAGGTTTCGCCAATATGATCATTTCAATACCATATCGATCAAATAAGATTTTATTCAATTGCTAGAACTTGGGATCTGAAATTGCTAAAGAAGTTAATATCAGTAATTCAATGAGCCTTATTTTACCAACGGTTTTGATTCGGTTGGCTATCAAAGTTGTTGGATATTTTAATAACAAAGATTTTCAAACAAAGATCAGCGTATAACAGCTCGACTAAAAGAGTCTGAATGGCTGAAATAGACAATATCAGTTATTCAAGGGCTATAGTTTGAAAAGTTACGACATGTGCCAATTATTGAAATGCCCATTAACATTCTAATAAAGTTTGGTTTATATGGAAAGAAAGATACGTTTTCTACCAACCAACATAGAGATTAAGCACAGACCAACATTAACAAACTAACATATCCCCCCTACTATACGGAGGCAAAAAAAGGTTTAGAGAACGGTGACCTTGGTTTCATTTCACCCTAAAATAATTCAGAGCATCAATTTATCTCAGGACAACATGAAAACAAAACATTCGGTAATAAAATAAAGTATTTGATTTCTAAAATCTGTGATTTGGACAGAAATGCTGATAGCTTTATTTCCTTCACGTAATATACTATACCAATAAACATTTGATAAGCACTGCATTTAAACTGGCTACAACTTCTGACTGCTAGGAATGATCAAAGACAGGATCAAGATAGTGTGGGTACATCAGTTTAATATGATATTTCCAGTTGAATGATTCAATTATCTACATGCTAGCACCCGTCATTGATATATCACTGGATGCCAGAGTGATTGCCTCAGTTATTGGTCCATATCACATATGCCTGCTAATGCATCTATCATGGCAGATAAGAACAGGCATGACCAAACATTCACCTCTTGAATTAACACACATAACCTGTTGCAATCATATTATAGACCAGTTGAATGTTATTGTTTACATTCGGGATTTTCAGCGCATGCGCACTCACTGGTTGGCAAAAACACTGGTTATAGTAACGTAAATCATGGATAAAGGGCTCTTGTTTAGTCAATAAATAGGTAATAAGACCGAAATAAACATTAAAACTCTTCAAATATATTGCAAATATATCATATCACCCCATTGGTGCAAAAAGGTACCATGTGCCTTCTAATTTCAATGTCACATGGTGCCTTTTTGCATCAATGGGTCGATATTTAGACCCAAATAGATGTATATTCACAAATCAAATTTCCTTGTCATAAAAATACGAAGTAGTTATAAGCATAGAGTAAACGAGATCGGAAGACTAAATACTGAAAACTCCACAAAACAAAACAATAAATTAGCCGTATTCTTTCTTATAGTAAGACTTAAACAAGGGCTGTTTGTAAAACATGCATGCCCCCCATATGGGCTCTCAGTTGTAGTGACAGCCATTGTGTAAATATGTTTTTTGTCACTGTGACCTTGACCTTTGACCTAGTGACCTGAAAATCATTAGAGGTCATCTGCCAGTCATGATCAATGTACCTATGAAGTTTCATGATCTTAGCCATAGGCTTTCTTGAGTTACTATCGGGAAACCATTTTACTATTTCGGGTCACCGTGACCTTGACCTTTGGCCTAGTGACCTGAAAATCAAAAGGGGTCATCTGCCAGTCATGATCAATGTACCTATCAAGTTTCATGATCCTAGGCATAAGTGTTCTTGAGTTATCATCCAGAAACCATTTTACTATTTCGGGTCACTGTGACCTTGACCTTTGACCTAGTGACCTCAAAATCAATAGGGGTCATCTGCGAGTCATGATCAATCTACCTATCAAGTTTCATGATCCTAGGCATAAGCGTTCTTGAGTTATCATCCGGAAACCATTTTACTATTTCGGGTCACCGTGACCTTGACCGTTGACCTAGTGACCTCAAAATCAATAAGGGTCATCTGCGAGTCATGATCAATCTACCTATCAAGTTTCATGATCCTAGGAATAAGCGTTCTTGAGTAATCATCCAGAAACCATTTTACTATTTCGGGTCACCGTGACCTTGACATTTGACCTAGTGCCCGGAAATTCAATAGGGGAGTCAAAATTAGTGTGAACAATTAAATAAAACATTTACATTAGTCAAAAGAATTTATTTAATGTGTAACAAGGTAAGTTTTTTCAGACATAAAGGTTCAAATCAGTTACCCTTGTTGCGAACAGAAAATAGACCTATTGGTTGTTTGTTTGTTTTCATCCTTATTTGCTTTCGTTCATTTAATTTAATTTATTCTGAAAGAATTTCAATGTCTGAGACTTTTTTAAAACTAAAAATGGTCGCGAAGAAGTGCCAAGTAGAGAGATTCTTGTGGTAACCACACATCGAGCTCTTAGATTGTGTTCCACTCCCGAGTTCTTTGTGAGTAAAAACGAATAATAACAACAATATAACTGTTCCAAAGAACCTTCTCTATATGCCCTTACATGAATTCCACCTCTTTTTGCCAACCAGTGGGCGGAGTCTAAACTTTGCAGGTGCTCGTGACGTCACTAGTCAACTGGTCTATAGATTGATTTTAGTCAGTCTCGGGGGAAACACGGGCATATAGTATCCTCTAAGATTTGTCTGTGCATTCCATAAAGGCTTATCAAAGACGATACTTTCCGCTTTATGGAATTTTCATTTTAAAGGACAACTCTTCCAAACAAAAACCCAGTATAGGCAGAAACAGTCCCCACAGGCTAAGTAAAAAGGTTTCTTTACGCATATGCATTGAGCCCAGTTTTCCCAAAGACTGGCTGAACAAACTATGGGACCAAACATGCCCGACTTCACCATGGAGTACTGAGAACTTTTTTATTTGAAAATCTTAACATTATTAACTTAATAATCGTCCATATTGAACCTAATAAAATCATATTCACAGGTTTAATAATGAAAACAAAATAAAAGTTATTCAAATAAGCAAATTAACTTATGGTATGTTTACATAAAAAAACAGCTACAGTAAAGTATTGCCATTTCTATTACACCAACGCATATGCAGTTGCCTTCCAATAAAGATTACCAATCTGTGCTGTTAGGAAATATGCAAGACACTGTTATCAGCTTTCTGTCTCCTCATCCAATATTTAATCATAAAACATGACAAACAGAAACAAATTTTCACAATATCTTTGAAACAATAGTGCCAACTTGTCACAAAATATGCCTGTTTAGAGGTCTAGGCAAGATGAAAGGATAGAACAGAAAATAATGGAGAAGGCGAAAACAAGGATGCAATAAAGTCAGCTAACACAGTAAACACATTATTCTATTTTAATGAAAATAATTGTGCAAATCTAAATGGTTCATACAGGAATGTCCAGATTTTTTTCTGAGAATTATATAATATGTTGCTATAAAAAATAATAATGAGACTTGTGTCGCACATCACAGAAAAAATGTATGTTTATCATAACCCACATACACAGACACAAAATATGATCATAAAAAAACCCTTTCCCAATCAGCAGCAAAGTTTAAATAATGGCTATGAGCAAACAGCATAAAACCCGAACAGCCTGCGAGTAACTGACATCAGTATCTAAGGGTCGTAAATGAAGCATTTAAAACTTAAATCTAGTAAGAAAGGTCTGAAACTAAATTTAACTTTCTTAGGGACTACAAATGCGTTAAAATACGTATCCAAGTGTTAATGGGATAATTCAGCATAAACAGTGTACTTACCCTGAGAGTCCATGGGTGTGGAATCTGTAGAGGATGGAGGGTTTGTACCAGCCAGATCTTCTGAAAGACATGTAAGAGGAAGACTCATATACAATGTTGTCATAGGAACATGATGGGTTTTCTTTTTTTCTAACGTCTAGAAATACCAAAGAAATCCATATTTTTATGACAGTGTCTTGCTACCTAAACATGCAATTCCGTTTTTGAGTTTCATTTCCTGCTGCTTTTTTGAGTGCTTCCAGTTGTTTACCTGAGCAATGACCAGTAGGTTCAGACACAACATTTATCACACTCATAGATATGATAAGAAAGACACTGTTTAGTATTTTGACAGATAGAAACAATTTGGTATTGAGGTTTTCTACAGCCCTCAATAAGGAGACTGGCCAGGCAACAAATTATACTGAATAAGGATAACACATCAACACTAAAAATGTACATGAACCTGTGGCGGCTAACTGGGAATAAATTGGCAGCGAAACATTAAGCTGAGTCCTAATGTTGATTTCTGGCATAACAAGAAATCATGATTAATTAACCCTTTCCCACTCAGAGGCAAAGTGCGAGTGGCTATTTGCAAACAGCATAAAACCAGAACAGCCTGCGAGTAACTCGCAGTCTGTTCAGGTTTTATGCTGTTTGCTGCTGATCAGTATCAAAGAGTTGGAAATGAAGCCTTAAAAACTTGAATCTAGTAAGAAAGGTCTTTAATTAAATGTAACTTTCTAAGGGACTTCACATGCATCAAAATACGTATCTAAGGGTTCAAAGTATAATGGCATGGTAAGCGTGTTATTAGTACTTTCAAACACAAAAAATCCATGTGATAAGGCTTTTTTCTCTACATATTATGGTGTCTTCCTGAGATGTATTATGATCTGGTGTTTGTAATATATGATGCTTCTTGTACTAAAGGAAGAACTCAGTTGATATTTGTATTGACTTCATTTCATTGTGCCTCATGAAAGTTGTGATGGTTTGTTTCTAAAATTGTCGAATATTGTGAGCAAGATAGTCATTAACAAATTCATAAGCACTTATAGCTACAAAGTATAACATACTTTTGATAAAATGTTGAAAGAATGGCAATGATTTGGCAAAGTAATAGCACAAACTGTGTGAAGTTATTGCTAACATCTTTGGTTAATTATACATCAAGGCTTCAAATAAGACATGTATATTTTGCATGAACACCACAGTCTCATAAATGCTTCTACAATTATAAACGGTAAGCCCTCTGTCTGATGTTTTCTGTTGGGAAATGTTATTGGGTGCTTGGATACTAAAGTAATTTGAACTACAAAGCACAAGATTTTTTGACGTGCTTGGCTATGTGTTTTATATATATATATATAATTTTGAAACTGTATCAAATAAAGTACTTTTATTGTAAATGTTTACACAACTCAAACAGATTTATGATATGCTGTGCAGTGTTTTATAGAGAAATATCATTGAATTAAAACTGACAATTTAACTGTGAAATGACATGGTTCTTTTATGTCATGACATCATTATTTTAGCATAATTCTCGAGTTTCAATACAAAAATAATCATTGTAAACATAAAATAAAAAGAATACTAGTTGGATTCCTTGGAATACAGATTTTAATTCACTCATGATAATAGAAAGTGGCTGTGCCATTCGTGAATTTTTTTTTTGATCACTCGTTTATTAAAATCGATATTCCACCAAATCCAACAAATATTCTCTATATCATTATATAAAGGCACATTTGAGTAATTGTTAGTCATTTTGATGTTTTATATAAATCAAATTCCAGCCAAGATTGCACCACATGAAAACCCTGAGTTCACCGACTCAAGGTGAAGCTGGGTTCACACCAAAACTATCAGCTGAAGTTGTATTTTTTAACTGGTGCTGTGTTTGGATTTTTCAACATTTTCAACACTATGCAAGTCTTTTCCTTGGTAATCTTAGACAGTAGATTACCACTGCCAAAAAGTCACGCTTTCTAAAAACTGCCCAACTTGAATCAGTGGTAAGGAGAAAATGCAATAGAAACCATTTTATGACAAGCCCCACAAGTTTTGTGACCCAAATGGCAAACTCCCGATTGAAAGTCCATTAAAATACCACCAGAGCTGGGCGAGTCTAACACAGCCTTACTAAGGGGCATCAGACAAGACATTAACCCATTTATGCCCAGTGGACTCTCCAATCCTTCTAAATTATATCAATGTATTTATAAAATTAGGGATGTCTAGTATACTTATTTCTATATTTAGAATATTTCTTACAGAATTTCCTTTAAGCAAACAGCGCAGACCCAGATGAGACGCCGCATTATGCGGCGTCTCATATGGGTCTACGCTGTTTGCAATGTCCTTTTTACAGGACGCTAGGCATAAATGGGTTAAGGTACAAAGTACCCTTGGAGAATAACTGAGGAATACATTCTGGGACAATGGCAATTGTCAAAATCATATTTTATAACTGACACTTGAACATGAGAATAGTCTTATCCCTTTCCCCCCTTAAGATGCAAAGTAAAATTGCTTTTGCAAACAGCATAAAACCAGAACAGCGAGTAACTTGCAGTCTGTTGAGGTTTTATGCTGTTTGCTGCTCATAAGTATCTAAGGTTTGAAACTAAAACCTTTAAAATTTGAATTTAGTAAGAAAGGCTTTTAATTAAATTTAACTTTCTAAGGGAATACAAATACGTAAAAATACGCATCTAAGGGGTAAAGGGTTAACCCTTTAGCCCTTTAAGAATAAGTATTGTATATCAAACATCAAGAAATAAATGACTTCATTGCCCCAATCTAAATCTATGTAACATCAATTGTGAGATATGTAAATAATATATATTACAAAACCCTATTTTAAGTGTATATGAATACCTCCCACCAAGAAATGTAAATGAGACAAACAGTTCTTAAATGATCCATAGCTTCATAATCTTGTTGTTGAACGCTCCAACTGACTTGGTTGATATTTTAGTTACTTTCTAAGATTTATGTAAACATTCCGCAGGTTGTTTAGTTCATAAGTGAATATTGTACTCATAATATATGGGTTTTCTGCGCTTTAGTGCAAATGAAAGAATGTTTAGAAAGTATTATTGGTACTGTTTCCTACTGAAAAGAATTTTTATTTTGACTGGAATCACAAATATGTTTAAAACCGTACCCTACTGGCAAAGTTTACAGTATGTAAATTGGCAGTCTAATGTACCTTTTTAGGCAGTCACCTAATGTAATGATCACATAGACATACCAAAAGTTTAATATCAGCAATAGTTAAATAATCTAAAAAATTCTAGGCTGAAACATAAAACAAGAGGGCCATGATGGCCCTGAATCGCTCACCTGACTAACCTTGCTACATCAACTTAAATTCTATCAGACCCATATACCATCCCAAGCTAGATTTCATCAAGTAATACATTCTGACAAAATTTCATTAAGATGTGATGAAAACTGTGACCTCTTTCATCTACATAAGGTTTTACTAGAATTGGCCCAGTGACCTAATTTTTTACCCCAGATGACCCATATACGATCCAAAATCAGATATTATCAAGATAAATATTCTGACCATATTTCATTAAGATCAGACGAAAACTATGACCTCTATTGTCTACACAAGGTTTTTCTATGATTTTACCTAGTGACCTAGTTTTTGACCCCAGATGACCCAAATACAATCCCAACCCAGATGTCATCAAGATTAACATTCTGGCCAAATTTTTTAACGTTTGGGTGAAAACTGTGACCTCTACTCTCTACACAAGTTCTTTTTAAACTTTGACCAAGTGACCTAGTTTGTGACCCTAGATGACAAAAATTCGATCCAAACCCAGATTTCATCAAGACAATCATTCTGACCATATTTCATTAAGATCAGATGAAAACTGTGACCTCTATTGTCTACTAAAGGTTTTTCTATGATTTGACCTAGTTTCTGACCCCATATTACCCAAATACAATCCCAATCCAGATTTTATCAAGATAAACATTCTGACCAAATTTCATATAGATTGGATGAAAACTGTGACCTCTATTGTCTACACAAGGTTTTTCTATTAATTGACCTAGTGACCTAGTTTTTGACCCCAGATGACCCAAATACAATCCCAGCCCAGATTTCATCAAGATAAACATTCTGGCCAAATTTCATAAAGATTGGATGAAAGCTGTGACCTCTACTGTCTACACAAACAAATTGTTGACGGATACACACATGCACGCACACATGCACGCACGCATGCACAACGGATGCCGTACATCACAAGTTCGCATAAGCTCACCATGTCACTTCATGACAGGTGAGCTAACAAGAACATTCATAGAAAACAACAAATATCCCCACAATCTCTTATTTCAAACAGGTGCAAAATTTGATAATTAGTAAAGTTAATCTCAAAATTGTGGTGTTCACAACTCCTCATTGATCACACACAGAAGAAAAAAAGCTTCACATTGATTTAGGGAATAACTTGTTCATGGGCACATTACTCTGCAAAACAAATACACAAAAATAACTTCGAGCTGAAGGCAAAACTCAAGGACAAAACTCTGCAAATATTATCTTAATATACTTAAAAATGTAATTCTTACACTTCTGCATATTATAAACAACATTATCAAGTTTCATGTTAATAAGCATTAAATTGAGAAACAAATTAAGAACACAAGCTTCACGCATACAATGCTATAACAGTTATAGGTTTTAATTATTTTATCACTTTTATCTGAATATATGTAGTAAATATAGGGTTATGGAGTATTTGCACACAGCCATTAGTCAGAAGTACAAAGCAGGGCGCAATTGCAGGTCAGAGTTATGGACCTTGGTCACTGACATCTAACTTTGATCCAAAACATATTTGGGAAGTTTCAATTGAATAACTGTAATAGAAACAGTGTTACACCTTTACATCAACAAAAATTTTAAGCGCAAAAAGGGGCATAATCCTGCTAAGTTTTTTATCAGAGTTTCGGAACTTTGTTTAAACCTATTTATTTAAGCTCGATTACATTGAAAGCCTCAGGCTTATAGAAACACTCTTGAATGTGTTTCCTCGGCCTATAACCAGTACTTGGTGTCTTTGGGGAAGATCTATGGACCTAACATAATGACTTTAACCAAACACATTTAAGAAGTTCAATACCTTTGAGTAGAAACAGTGATACAGACATGTTGCAGATTAACCCTTTCAGTGCTGGAGCCGAATTTTAAAGGCCTTTGCAAACAGTTTGGATCCAGATGAGATGCCACAGAACGTGGCGTCTCATCAGGATCCAAACTGTTTGCTATTCTGATAGTATTCTTTGAAAAAAATCGAAGAAAATGCTAATTTTATAAATTCTGCAGACAACATTTTAGCAGACGACAAATTTCCCAGCATGCAAAGGATTAACTTTACCCAGCAGAACATCATGCAGACACCAATCATGGCATATTGGTATGATGTTAGGGTGAGTAACATAGCACAGACTAGGAATATTGAGTGAACAGTGGATCTAACAAATTAAACTGCTTGAGCAGTGCTGCTTCATAAAACAGCCATTAATGTCTAAAGGCATAAAACTGCAATACATATCACCCAGCCCCTGGGGACACACTATCTGGTGAATTCACAAGAAAGCAATGAAACATTGGGTGATAACACTGAATTTCCCACTCTCACAACTACTCCCCAGTTAACTCAGGTTAAAATCCAGTTTTATTTTAATCTATGGCAATTGCTTTAAGAAACAGAGAAAATAGGTCATAAAATGAATGTTAACTTCATTTCTGGAGAGCAGATTCACTGTAAATCAATGAATAATTACATGAGACACACATGCGGCTGAATTGAATGCTATTATAACATTGTTTACACCATTCTTGTATATATTTCCTGATCTCGCTCAATAATCTCTCAATTATATGCTTTTTCAAGTTTATTTTTCTATTCAAATTGAAAATAAAACATTAAATTAAACCATCATCAAACAGTCAATTAACCCTTTCAAATCTGTCAAATAATTTATACAAAAATTCAGCAATTTGTGCCTATGATTTGAAACAAGCATGTGGTAGCTATTGTGAGTTTGGACAAAGAAAGTATATCCTGCAACAATAGCAGCTGAGAATTTACACTTTCATGGCAAACCCACTCCATCTATAATCTCTTCAATACACACTCATTTATTTTTAAAACAAATCTTCTATTACCTGCCATTTAAAAGTTTTGATTGAAGACACCATATGCTGTAAGAAATATGTTCCATGCCACGCTGCCTGCTATACTGTCTGATTTTCACTCATATAAGATATTATCCAGAAACATGTTTCTTGAAAACTGGTTTCTAATATTACATAAGATTTTCAGATAGCACTGTCAAGGTATGAAAGAAGGGTGGTTTCATTGATGCTTCAGCAGGATATTGCATCTTAGTGGCATCTTGATTGCATCAATCTCATAAAATAATGGAGGAATTTTGATAATCCATTTGAAAAACAAAGCCTGGCAGCAATAGGAAATGGAAACAGTACGAAATTTCCTCGACAAAATTTACTTTATATAGACTCACATTGCAAAAAACATAAGAATACAAAAACTGTTGGCACAAAAAATCAAAGTGCTTTTTAAGAAAAGATGGGAATAGATTATTAATGTTGCATTATGATATTGAATAAAAAACAACACAATTTCATCAAGAATGTACAACCAGTCAAAATTGAAAGCTGATTCAATAACAGCAGCAAATATTGATTTAGATAATTCCATGTTCAGAATTAAAGAATAACAAGAGATGTTTGTAGAACATGTTTGCATCCACCTCAAACCTTTGATCTCTGGATTTGAAAATCATGAGGGGTGATCCTTTGTCAATGATGGTGCAAGATCAAATGTTAAAATTTATTAAATCTCTCACAGACAGAAGGTTAAACTAGACAATCACTATGTGCATACTGCATAAAGATGCCAGGGCATAAAAAGGGGACAAAATAAGGAATGAGGTTTTTGAAGGTGAGGGTGGCAAAACAAGCCAGGTGCATCACCTCTCTGCCTCGAAATAACACCATTCCACAACTCCACCACCCCCCTTAGGAAAGCCCTCTAGCCCTGCATGACCAAGACAACAACTCTTGTACTGGATATGATTTTCTGACCATTAAACCATCAAACAGAGCCAATAAAACAAGGGCTGTTTGTAAAACATGCATGCCCCCCATATGGGCTGTCAGTTATAGTGGCAGCCATTGTGTGAATACGTTTTTTGTCACTGTGACCTTGACCTTTGACCTAGTGACCTGACAATCAATAGGGGTCATCTGCCAATCATGATCAATGTTCCTATGAAGTTTCATGATCCTAGGCTTAAGAGTTCTTGAGTTATCATCCGGAAACCATTTTACTGTTTCGAGTCACTGTGACCTTGACCTTTGACCTAGTGACCTGACAATCAATAGGGGTCATCTACCAATCATGATCAATGTTCCTATGAAGTTTCATGATCCTAGGCTTAAGAGTTCTTGAGTTATCATCCGGAAACCATTTTACTGTTTCGAGTCACTGTGACCTTGACCTTTGACCTAGAGACCTGAAAATCATTAGGGGTCATCTGCTAGTCGTGATCAATGTACCTATGAAGTTTCATGATCCTAGGCGTAAGCATTCTTGAGTTATCATCCGGGAACCATTTTACTGTTTGAGTCACTGTGACCTTGACCTTTGACCTAGTGACCTGAAAATCAATAGGGGTCATTTGCCAGTCGTGATCAATGTACCTATGAAGTTTCATGATCCTAGGCATAAGCATTTTTGATTTATCATCCGGAAACCATTTTACTATTTCGAGTCACTGTGACCTTGACCTTTGACCTAAAGACCTGAAAATCAATAGGGGTTATCTGCCGGTCATGATCTATGTACCTATGAAGTTTCATGATCCTAGGTGTAAGCATTCTTGAGTTATCATTTAAAAACCATTTTACTATTTCAAGTCACTGTGACCTTGACCTTTGACCTAGTGACCTGAAAATCAATAGGGTTCATCTGCCAGTCATGATCAATTTACCTATGAAGTTTCATGATCCTAGACCTAAGCGTTCTTAAGTTATCATCCGGAAACCATCTGGTGGACGACCGAACGACCGATGGACGGACGGACCGACTGACGGACGGACCGACCTGTGCAAAACAATATACCCCCTCTTCTTTGAAGGGGAGGCATAATAAACTAGAATGGCTGATCTCACAGCTCACAGATACAATTCCAATGGATTTCGAACATTTTCTGTGCAATTGAAGTATCAGACTAATCAATCTTCTCTTCGGGATGAACAGTGCAGCATTCCACAACAATTAAAGTTCCTGCAACAGTCTATGGACTTATGACTCTATAAAATATATACCATCTTTATCCTATTAAATGAGCGATGCAAATCACAAAGAGGGCGCGTTTATTTCACCCTCCTTTAGGTATAATATGAGCCAACACCTAAAATGTGTTAACCAGTATTTGCTAAAAGTTCCAAGTTCATTGAGCAATCGTAAACATATCACAAATAGTTTTCTAAGAATACTACACCCTATTATCATGCGAAATGAAAGGGCCGTTGTCGATATGACCGTAGTGAAAACTGTAACAGTACGCGTGGCCATGATATGAAAAGTGTTAACCATTTCCCACTTAGAAGCAAAGTGAAAATGGCTATGTGCAAACAGCATAAAACCAGAACAGCCTACAAATAACTCGCAGTCTGTTCAGGTTTTAACCTGTTTGCTGCTCATCAGTATCTAAAGTTTGGAGATTAAGCCTTTAAAACTTGAATCTTGTACGAAAGGTGTTAAGTAAAACAAAACTTTCTAAGAGAATACAAACATAATAAAATCGCCTGCATGTTGGAGTTTAATCCTAACATCGATCTGTTCCAAATATATATGTTATTATTATTATTAAAGTTTTATTTCTATAAGGTTCTTGCCAATTACCTTGTTGATAAAAAAAAAGAATTTTCCATCAATAAAATGCAATTACTTTACCCCTTAGCAGCCGAGAAATGGGGGCGCTATTATTTTGATCACTCCTTCATTTTAATATACAATAGGGGCGCGGTTATTAGGGCGGGAGCGTTTATAAGGATAAAGATGGTACAAAGTGTTCAGACAAGAGAACCTTAATTGCCCTTCAACACTCAACTAATTCCAAGGATACCAATTCTTGAAGACTGAACCTATTCGTCTACTTTTTGATCCCAATAGACCCAGATGCAAAATATGATCTTCAGATAGTCAAGAAAAAAAATCTGCCAAGTTTCATCAAGACAGATATAATTTAGTATAGTAACAAGTTTTCAAAGTTTTTACCTGGTGACCTAGTTTATGGAAGAATGTGACCCAATGTTATTCAAACTTCGCCTAAATATTGTCAAGATAAACAATTGATTAAGTTTTAGGTCATACATGTGGCCTCTAGAGTGGTATTAAGCATTTTCAAAGGTTTGTACCTGGTGACATAGTTTCTGCACACATGTGACTCAGAAAAAAAGTTTGCCAAAATGTGTTGTCAAGATGATCATTCTGACCATGTTTCATCAAGATTGAGTCATAAATATGGCCTTTACAGTGATAAAAGGTTTTTCAAAGATTGAACTTGGTAACTTTGTTAGGGACATACATGACCCAGATTTTAAATAGGCCTAGATATTGTAAACATATACATTCTTTAACATTCAGATTACTTTTTTCTTCCATTTGCATTATTTAAGACATATTTATTTGTCAGCAGGCAGTTTGTTGCACCTACATGCATCATAAAGATATTCCTAGCACAATAGATCAAACACTTAAGTGTATTTTTAATTTAACAAACATGTTTGATTAAGGATTAATATGATTCTTGCTCAACTGCCACCTTTTTATTATACCCCAAAGAAGTAAAAACAGAAAGAAAGGTTAAAAATAGGAACAACCCAACTATCAATACTGTATAGTCTCAGTGTCAGAAGCAATATATATGGAAATTGGGTATTGAGATGTACAACGCTTTAATAGCATTTTTTAATAAATGACATTGTAATGGAAATGACATTTGGCGAACAATCTTCTGTGATTCATAACTACGTATATTATTTTTGCACTAATCAAATTCCTATTAAAATTATATTCCATAAAACTTTTGTTTACAGACATTATGTCAACCTCATATGTGTATAAAATTGCAAACTAGGGTTTATGCTATACATTTGTACATATATTTAAAAGTTCAAACACTGTACTCTTCTTTACCCCATCTTTATACCCACATTATTGAAGAAATAACAAACCATCTGATGAATGTTGATATATTTGTTGAATACAGCTAACTATTGCACAATAGTGACTTCATTTTGATAACTTCATTATGTCATTTTACATGTACGCCTTGTTTTCAACCATGTTCATTTCAGTTACTATTAAAAAATAAAGATAGAAAACTGATGAAATTATGGGATAAATAGAACACCAGGTAAATGTTAAACAGATAAGTTAATATGCTCTGCACTAAAATCTGAACCTCCTCAAAGGCTTCTAAGTCTTGCACAAAATCTGTCTTCAACACTAAACTAGTTTTGTCTTTATTACTGCCCTCAGAGTACCTTGTCATCTTTATATTACTCTAAGACATTCATTTTTCATGGAAACCATAAAACTGGGAAGAATCAACTCAAGTGTTTTAATGAGAAGAGTGACAATAGTCTTTCACTCTTAAAACATACCAAATTCTTAACTTGTATAATGAAGTGTACTTTTTTATAACAAGAGACAACAAATCTGTAAATGTGGTGACTTTTCTTATTCAGCAATAATTTGTTTAATGTTACACCAGGGACCACTATCATGAACATTCTCAATTTTGAGCTCAACTAAAATTATAAGATCTGAGTTTCCACTCAGCTAAGTATTGTAAATGGGGGTCAGCTCGCATACAATCTCAAATCTCAGCAAAAAGAATATGCACTTATCCCTACTCAAACTCAGGGTGGAGTTACTCAGAACTCAAAAACTTCTATTAACACTCAATTATTTTTTTTTATCAAACTCATCTGAAAAATTGAGAAAAAAAGTTGAGTCAGAATATTGATCTTTAAGTATGTTTGTGATACTTGGTCCAGACATCATGGTGAAACTAGAAATATGTACCCATCATTATAGACATAGTTAAACTATTCAGTTCCCATGGTGCAAATTCCAGGTACGTGATAATCTCAGATTCTATACATACAGAACAGATGGATTTCATGGCTGAAATTGAAGTCCCACTTCACACATGCTAGGCACAACCTCACTATGAAAAGTTTTTGTTACAATTTCATTACTATGAAGATTGATTATGAGCTGATGGCAGTAAAGATATCAAAATAAAAGCCAATTCAGAAATAAAATGAAAACATTAATGATTCGTTTATGTTTTTCATTAAGTAATGGCACCCTTATTATTATTATCTAGATTATAGATTAGTTTTTATGTTTGATGGCTTTCCAAAAAAGCCTAGATTAATTGTTACCGATAATACAATTATATCCATTTATAATTAATGCAGACCAATAAAAACTGCATTAAAATAATGTAGAGTGAAAACAATGGAATCTATATTAATTGGGATCATGAGTAATTTATTCTGGTAACCAAAAAACAAGGGACAAAATTGTCACAAAACCAGGTTTTCATTGTGAAAAAAAAATCTGATAAAGGGAGAAAACTCAAACTGAACTTTTGAAATGAACAAACAAAATTAACCCCCTTTGTAAGTTTGTTTTTTAAAAAAATCTATTTTTAGTCGTGGCGACATTGGAGATATTGACGTGATTCTTTCGTGCGACACACCGTCCCATGATGGTGAACAAATGTGCCAAATGATTTTAAAATCTCACAATGAAAGACATAGTTATGGCCAGGACAAGCTCATTTATGGCCATTTTTGACCTTTGAACTCAAAGTGTGACCTTGACCTTGGAGATATCGACGCAATTATTTCGCGCGACACACCGTCCAATGATGGTGAACAAATGTGCCAAATGATTTTAAAATCTGACAATGAACGACATAGTTATGGCCCGGACAAGCTTGTTCCGCCCGCCCGCCCGCCAGCCCGCCCGCATTCGCCAATCTAATAACCAGTTTTTTCCTTCGGAAAACCTGGTTAAAAACAAGATATGGCTCCGGACACACAAGTGCCAATAGTAAAAAGCATTTTTTCAAGATACAAAGGGCCATAACTCTGTTTTTAACAGATGGTATACAATGCCATTTGGCGTGCATCATCCTCTTATGCATATATATACTCAAACCAAGTTTAAATGAAATCCGCCAAAGCACTTCCAAGATATGGCTGCGGACACAAAAGTGCCTATAGTAAAAAGCATTTTTTCAAGATATAAAGGGCCATAACTCTATTTTTAACAGATGGTGTACAATGCCATTTGGCGTGCATCATCCTCTTATGCATATATATACTCATACCAGGTTTCAATGAAATCCGCCAAAGCATTTTCAAGATATGGCTCCGGACACAAAAGTGCCTATAGTAAAAAGCATTTTTTCAAGATACAAACAGTGCCCCAGATAAGCTGCGTATCTGCGTCTTTCACCCTATTAAAATGTTGAAAAACGCAAAGAAATTAAATATCATGCGTATTGAAAACGCTATCAATTTGATTTTTACGCAAAAGTGAAAATTCGATGCGTACGACACACTAGCTTCGATCGAAAATGCTTTGCTCATGTTCGGTATTTTCTTTTGAAATTATTATCGTAACGCGGCGACGCTTTTATTCAGCAAGCGCCTGGATGACAGAGCAGAAAAACAGGCAAAGTTATTCAAACGCTCTGCGGACTAGACATAGATATCATAAAGCGTTTGACCATAATATTGACAACGGCATACATGCGTTTTCAATCTGACTTAATCCGTCGTTCATTGTGCGTGTATTTGTAAAGCGTCTGTACTGTCAGTTTATATTACGATGCGAAATAAAAATGCCAAAGAGAGGTCGAAAGACGTCCGCTATTGTTGCGCCAAAATATCTGTCAATCACAAACTTTCTCGAAACAAGAAAGCAAGAGCCAATAAGTGCCGAATTATTCGTGTTATCGATTTTTTTTAGTTTTAAGTTTATATTAAGGACAGTTTCAAGGATTAAAGATGTTATGAAACATCAGTTTATTAAAGTTAATTATGATAGTTTACAGTTTTATTGCATCAATACAAGTGTGCAGCTTTAACATAGGTAAAGCAGAAATGATTTTAAAGTATGCATTTTTTTAAACTAATTTCACCCTATTTCAAGAATGAAATCACCCTATTTTTCAAAATCAATGGGTGAAAACCCTATTTCCCAAATAATTATCTGGGGCACTGTACAAAGGGCCATAACTCTGTTTTTAACAGATGGTGTACAATGCCATTTGGCGTGCATCATCCTCTTATGCATATATATACTCATACCAAGTTTCAATGAAATCCGCCAAAGCACTTCCAAGATATGGCTCCGGACACAAAAGTGCCGGACGGACGGATGGACAGCCGGACGGACGGACAACGCCAAAACAATATCCCTCCGCATCTGGCGGGGGATAATTAACTCAAAAGCTAACAGTATGCTTAGAGTTAGCTCCTTTACATACTAAGAATAATTTTATACAGGGCTGTATTATGTCAAGTTAGAATAAGACATGCAACTTCCTGTTTCTTTTTTCAAGTTCTGTATGTAACATGGTTATGTACGAAACATAGTTATGTATGTAACACAGTTGTGTATGTTACTCAGTTCTGTATGTAAAATGGTTCTATGTGTATCACAGTCCTTTATGCAACATGGTTCTGTATGTAACATGGTTCTGTATAAAACATAGTTCAGTATTTAACACAGTTCTGTATGAAATGTATTCTGTATATTACATGGTTCTGTAAAAAAAAAACAGTTTCTGTATGTAACACAGTTCTGTATGAAAATATGTTCTGTATGTTACATGGTTCTTTATAAAACATGGTTCTATAATACAGGGATGGAAATTAAGGACCAATTCTTATGCAGAGTGATTGAATTAAAAAAAAACGGTACTTTTACCACTCTGGGGTGAATTGGTCACAGCCAATTGACATGACGCCTTATCTATGATCGCTCCGCCCACTAGAATTGATCCACCAATCAGCGATCGATTAATCGGGCACACTTGTTAGCAACGACCTGTCCGCCATTTTCTAGACAAGCTACATGTTTAGGTTCACTTTTATTCCAACGAGTTTCTTTTGTTCTCCTCTTTAAAAAAAACGATTAAAAATGGTTAAACGGTGTCAATGTAGAATATGTAACTCGGACAATCGATATCCTGACAGATTAGTTGGTGACATTGAATTTATTTTGTTTCCAAAGCCGAAAAAAGATCTTGAGAAGTGTAAGAGATGGATATATTACTCTGATAGTAATGCACTTAATTGACATCATACATGTTATTTGAAGGTGACATGTGATATATTATCTTATTAACGGTATCTACACATTTGCAGTCATGTGGTGTCACCAATAAACGCTTTTAATCCACACTAGGAGCTCGAATGCCTAGATCTCATTTTTTAAACGTGTTTCGTTTATTTTGTTCGGATTAAAAAACGGAAATGAAATATGGGAAAAACGGTGTAAAAAAGGGTTAATGCAACTCTGACATTTGGTATCCAGAAAGATAAGTTAGATGAAATAAATTTATAACATTTCCAACGCGGCAATGCGGTCTTGACAAGAGCGAGTGGAAGCTTCAAGAATTACCGAGATCCCCTTTATAGAACATTTATTTATTTTACAAACTTGAAATGTCATATAAGCAATACATAAGCATTATTAAGTATGTATTATGTCACGTGTGCATGTAAAATAATTGAGAATTTTGGTACCAAATTCGTGTAACTTGACGAAATCCCTGTTAAAAATCACGTTTCTGTGTGTGTCAGAAACAAGTGAAAACCATTTTGTTATTATTTTAATAAAGACGTATCGATAAATGCTATTGTAAAAGAGTTATTATTACTGATATAAGTTAACCAATAAATGCGGTTACTTCGGGGAAGTCGGCACCTGCGCGAGCATCTGATATTGGTAGCCTTATTAATTTATAATAGCCTGACCGTATTCCATTTCGTACAATGCTAATTTATATCAGACAATGTCCAAACTTACTGTGTTGTTTTTGCGCTTTAAATTATAGTGATTGATAAATGTCCAATAAGCAATAATTAATATGATTAATATCACTTTTATACGCAATAACATGTGGGATTGAGGTACCCACCCGGCGTCAGAAAGCGCGTAAAACTTCACAGAATTCCCAGTTATAAAGCGCTATTTCGTGTCAAATACACAGGTAGGGGGCAATGTTTCGGTAATAATTTTGTTAATAACACGGGTAAATACCGGTGAAGTGTTAATTTATTGCAAATACCACCATTACAAGTAATAACGGATTCGATTTAGGTAAGCGCGCAAGCGTTTGAGAGTGTGTTTAATGTACCGATTTACCCGTTATAAATACCTGATGTTCTCTTTAATCATATATTTTTTGCATTTGCAGAATAACTAAATGGCATCAACCCCTTTACAAGTGTAATATGGTGTTAAACAAGTCCATAAAATCATCCGGAATATCGTGTAAATCTATATGCAGTCTATAGGCAAAGAAGCCATTTTGGTGTTAGCTTGTCTAGGTTTTCTTCCCGCTGATCCACGTGATTAAGTGGGCGGAGCGATCACTGATAAGGCGTCATGTCAATTAAACTGCATCTTACAAAACATTTAATACACATAAATTAAATCATCCAATGTCAAACCCTGAATCAGTGACTTATTTCATTCGAAATTGGGTTCGGTAATTGGCCCCATGGGAGCTAAAAATTCCCAATTGAAGGTGTCCAAATTTAAAAAAAAAAAAATTTCTCAATAATTTGTTCATCTTCCATCCCAATAAGATCAACTTCAGTAAATTAAATACTGAAACACCTGTATTCTCATTTTGGAAGCATTTGTTGTAATTTTTAGTATATGACCTCCATTTAGACTGCTTTGTTTGATGCCATCGGGGGGGGGGGGCATGGTGAACATTTGTTATTTGTGATCAGAACAGGATACCATGTGGTCATCATTTCATAATACGGACTAGTCTGGTTTGTTGCTCGGCAAAGTCTGCTGTCAGACTTTTCAACAGTTGCAATAATAAATATCAATCAAATGTTAGGTCCTATCAGTGTCTTTCCACACATCCAAATATGGGAGAATGCACAGATTTGTATAACAAGAGGGTCTCGTAAGTTTCATCATTATTGAACCAAAACTCTGGCATATGGAGTGTTTTTGTTTTTTTAAGATTTGACCTGGTGACCTATATTTTGAGTTGACCCCCCTTACCAAACATCAAACTTTGCCTACAAAAATAAATATTATGATCAAGATTCATAAAATCTGAAACAAAATTGTGAACTCTAGAGTGTTTACAAGGATTTTGTATAATATAATGAATATTTGGACTATCTAAGGTAAATAATTATGGCATTAATTATGTGATATATATAAAACCAAAATTTGTACCAAGTTTCATGATGATTGGGCAAAAATGTGATTTCTAGAGTGTTCACAAGCTTTTTTTACTATATAAATATAAGAAAACTGCCCCTCGGCAGCCATGTTATTCAACTGACCCGAACCATTTTCGAACTCAACTCTCATATCAAGGAAACAAATGTTCTGACCAAATTTCATGTAAATTGGGCCAAAAATGTGACTTCTAGAGTGTTCACATGTTTTCAGTAAATACATATAGAGAAAAATGCCTTGCCCACTGGCGGCCATGCTTTTTCACCGATCTGGACCATTTTCGTCTGAGATATCAATAAAACCAATGTTTTGACAATTTTTATGATGATTGGGCCAAAATTGTGACTTCTAGAGTGTTTACAAGGTCTCTCTATAGCCAAATAAGGAAAACTGTCCCCCCCCCCCCCCGACAGCCATGTTTTTTAACTGACCGGAACCATTTTTGAACTCAACTCTCATATCAAGTAAACAAATGTTCTGACCAAATTTCATGAAAATTGGGCCAAAAAGGTGACTTCTAGAGTCAACAACCACAACCACAGGAAAAGAGATCAACACCATACCTTAAAATGGCAGTTTAGCAGATAAAGTGGTCATCAATAAATGGTTTGTTGTTTACATTTTCCAGCAGTTCAACTTTTACCCTACAGTTCAGAAATGGAATCTGTCAGCATGTTACACCAAAGAGCAAAAGTTAATTCTTCATGTGTATGTCTACAGTGTAAAAATGGAATATGTAGTTTCACTGTGTGCACTTTTATAGTGTTGTTTTTTGTGTGTATTTAATTCCAAACCAATGACTTTGGTATATAATTTGTTGGATTAAGTGAGTTTTTACGGAGTTTTTGAAATGTTCCCTGGATTTAAAACCGTGCACACTTTGATTTATTCTTTTTCAGAATCAAACATTTGCGCCGTATTCTTATAGAATTGTTTGTAATATATGTTCAATGAATAAAGCGCACAGGACAATTTAGCAGGACGACTGCTACTTATAATTTTATGAACTTTACACGCGGATGCATATTAGGACTTTTGTGTGATAGTGATATTTGTGATTGTGTGAATTCATGGAACCCAATATTTAGACTTTCTAGTAAAAAGTTGGACACTGAAAGGAAAGAATGTGGATGTGCTTATTAAACAGTGTGTTTACTTTGCATATGACCAGCATTGTATATTCTTGCTTTCATATAATCAAACTGTTACAATGTTTTAAATATAATGCATGACGTTGGTGATCAAGTTTTCGAAGAATATTATTTCTTTGAATGTGTTTCTTGATAATTAAAAGGACAGTCCTGCTAACAATTCATTACATTGATGAATAAATCTGTGTATTTTGTATTGAGAAGTTATTTGCAATACAAGTCAATGTATATGAATGTTTCTTGTCATGTTATGTAGTAATTTACAAGTAATATTCCTTGTTTTGAAGAAGGTTTCTAATCTTAGTATTAATAATACATATGCCATGTAGTTTACTTGTAACTGTAGAGTGTGTAGTAATATTATATTCATGTAAAGTGTTTGGATATAAACGTTTAACAATGTTGTGAGTGTGAATCTGGCTATTTATAATTTAGTCATTTATACAACTATTTTGCTTAATTGAGGACAATCAAAGGGGGGGGGGGGGCATGGTGGACATTCGTTATCAGAACAGGATACCATGTGGTCATCATTTCACTAGTCTGGTTTGTTGCTCGGCAAAGTCTGCTGTCAGATATTTCAACAGTTGCAATAATAAATATCAATTAAATTTGAGGTCCTATCAGTGTCTTTCCACACATCCAAATTTCGGAGGGTGGACAGATTTGTATAAAAAGCCAGGTGCAGTGAGAAGCTGGAGGAGAGTAGAATTGAACATAGAGATTTAAAGCTACAAGTATTTTGGGGAGAGTTGGTGGCAGTTTGAGAGAGAATGGATTTTACATAGATTGTGAAGACAGTTGACTAATAAACAGTATTGGTGTATATATTTATTCTAGTAGTGTGTAAATAAATGTAGAGTGTATATACTGTGTTGAGAAGTTATCAACTTACCCCCCGAAAATTGTAGCACATTTCAGCAAAACAACAACACTTATTTCCCAATTTAGGTCAAAAAGCCGCAAAGTTCCCAATCTTAGGGGACCCAGCCCCATCTAACATGTTAAAAACCTGTCATGTTTTGGTAGTCAACAACAGACCATTCACTGACTTTGAATTGTGTGCAAGTAAGATGATATGAAAGAAATGCAGCTAGGTGAAACTTTAAACAGAAAATCTGCACACGTTATTGTAAATGCTATTGCAACAACTCTTTTCAATAAAATATCAACAGAACTTTAAAATAGTAACTTGTGAAAGGGGCCTATTCAGGTTTTGGTAAATTTACAAATTTTCATTATAGTTATGATATTTGTGAGGATACAGTAATACTGACTATTAACCATGCTCTAAAATAGCCATTATAAGCATCTGTTGACAATTTAAAAACCTGAAAATTTATTATTTATTATAAAGCGTTGCAGCGCCAAACGAATGAATAATTTGTTGAGTTCTGTTGTTGTCATTTTATTTTGTGATACTACAAGGATTGCTTATATAAAGTATAAAATACACCACTCATTGTGTGAGCACGGATGGCGGAGGGGTTTAAGCAATAGGCTTTTACTCCAGAAATCAGCGGTTGGAGCCCAGTTGAGGGTTACTTTTTTTCTTCTTTAGGTTTTATTCTTGTTTTTTACTGGTGCTTTTTAGATCCAATGTTTACATTTATCAATATAAAGCATTTAAAGACATACTTCAATACATGCCAAAATCTGTGAAAAGGTCTCTTTAAAGTAGTGTCTGACTACTCATCAGATTCTAATTCTGATGATGAATCTGAGGTGTATCCTTGCCTGTTAAGTTTTGCTGACATTGCTGATAACAACTTAATTATCAGGTCATGAATAAAAAGATAAAACATACGCAATGTGTAAAATGTGTTTATTTATTACCTAGCTATCTCAACGCACATTGTACGTTCATGGAAAAGCAAAATAAATATAGGACATTCGAAAGGATCTGGGATAAATTTAGATAAGTAGAGTTTCCATCCCTCATAACATGGTTCTGTGTGATACATGGTTTTGTATTTAGCATGATTCTTTATGTAACACAGTTCTGTATGTAACATGGTTCTGTGTGAAACATGGTTTTGTATGTAACATGGTTTTGTTTGCAACATGGTTTTGTATGCAACATGGTTTTGGATGTAACACAGTTCTGTATGAAACATGGTTCTGTGTGTTAACATGATTATACATTTATGTATGTAACATAGTTCTGTATGGAACATGGTTTAGTATGTAAAACCATTTCTGTATGTAACATGGTTTGGTATGTAACAGGGTTCAGTATGAAACACCGTTAGGTATATAACATGGTTCTGTATGTTACATGGTTCTGTATGTAACATGGTTATGTATGTAACATGGTTTTGTATGTTACATACTACTCTATGTAACATGGTTCTGTATGTTACACAGTACTCTATGTAACATGGTTCTGTGTGTTACACAGTACTCTGTGAAACATGGTTCTGTATGCAACACAGTACTCTATGTAACATGGTTCAGTATATATCATCGTTCTGTATGTAACATGGTTGGTATGTAACATGGTTCTGTATGTTACACATTACTGTATATTACCCAGTTACCCACCTGGTACACAGAGGATATTGTAGAGCTTGATCAGTGCGTATTTGGCTGCCTCCTGTTTAGCCATCTTCTTGTTTCTGCCAACGCCGGTGAACGTCTGGTTTTCAATCTCCACTGCAACTGTCCAGCACTTGTTGTGAGGGTCACCAGTCTCTGACAGGGTCTCGTACTTGAGATCTAAATGAAAAGTTAAACATTATCACTGTTCTATTTTTATGCAAAGATACTTCTAAACAAGAGATGTGTTCGTCAGAAACACAATGCCCCCTATTGCGCCGCTTTGAAAAGAAAATATATATTTATTTTTTTTACTTTTGACCTTGAAAGATGACCTTGACCTTGAACTTCCACCACTCAAAATGTGCAGCTTCATGAGAACGCGGCTTTGAATATTTTTTTTGACCTTTAACCTTGAAGGATGACCTTGAACTTACACCACTCAAAATGTCCAGCTTCATGAGAACGCCCCTTTGATTTTTTTTTATTTTTTTACCTTTTACCTTGAAGGATGACCTTGACCTTGAACTTCCACCACTCAAAATGTGCAGCTTCATGCGAATGCCGCTTTGAATTTTTATATATTTTTTTTACCTTTGACCTTGAACTTCCACCACTCAAAATGTGCAGCTTCATGAGATACACATGCATGCCAAATATCAAGTTTCGATCTTCAATAATGCAAAATGTATGGCCAACGTTAAATTATTTTTTCCGGTAGGACGGACAGACTGACATACACACATACTGACATAATGACTGACGGACAGTTCAACTGCTACATGTATATGCAACCCTACCTGGGGCATACAAAGTTATAAGCACATGGACAAAGTTGAAGTTTGGGCTTAGTGCATACAACATTCAACAAGGGCTGTTTGTAAAACATGCATGCCCCCCATATAGGCTGTCCGTTGTAATGGCAGCCATTTTGTGAATCCTAGGCAAAAGCGTTCTTGAGTTATCATCCGAAAATCATTTTACTATTTCGGGTCACCGTGACCTAGACCTTTGACCTTGTGACCTCAAAATCAATAGGGGTAATCTGCATGTCATGATCAATCTACCTATGAAGTTTCATGATCGCGTATGCGTTCTTGAGTTATCATCCGAAAACCATTTTACTATTTCGGGTCACCGTGACCTTGACCTTTGACCTAGTGACCTCAAAATCATTAGGGGTCATCTGCGAGTCATGATCAATCTACCCATGAAGTTTCATGATCCTAGGTGTATGCCTTCTTGAGTTATCATCCGGAAACCATTTTACTATTTCGGGTCACCGTGACCTTGACCTTTGACCTAGTGACCTCAAAATCAATAGGGGTCATCTGCAAGTCATGATCAATCTACCCATGAAGTTTCATGATCCTAGGTGTATGCGTTCTTGAGTTATCATTCAAAAACCATTTTACTATTTCTGGTCACTGTGACCTTGACCTTTGACCTAGTGACCTCAAAATCAATAGAGGTCATCTGCGAGTCATGATCAATGTACCTATGAAGTTTCATGACCATAGGCCCAAGCGTTCTTGAGTTATCATCTCACAACCACCTGGTGGACGGACCGACAGACAGACCGACCGACAGACCGACATGAGCAAAGCAATATACCCCCTCTTCTTCGAAGGGGGGCATAATTATGAGTCATTGTTTGGATAAAAGCTGCCATCAAAGAACTCAGAGACATGTTATCTACGTCTCTGGTGAACGAGTAATAATTCGCAAACGGGAGGGTATAAGGAGAGGGACCAATCGCCAATTTACTTTAAATTTATATTGATGCAATAGTACAAACTATTTTCCGATAATCAATGTGTATCGATAAGCATTAAATTTGTTTGATATACAAAATCTGTGTTTAGACAGGTCTTTTAACCTGAGGTGGTATAACATACAGTATCTTTGGACTTGATTTGGCCGCAGTTGGCTTTAATTTCAGTGAGACACATCTATCAATAGCAATAAGCCACCCATATCTTAAAACACCATAGTGTGAATGCCTGCTAAAACCAATAATTTGCTTACAAATCGCTGATGAGGTGTCAAAAACAACACTGGTGCACTCGCATAAATGTTAATAGGGGGCAATAAAGGGATTGGTGATAGAAAGTTTGAGCAATACACACCTTGAAAAGCGAAATTTATTGTGCATTTATAGAGCCTACATTGTGTTTTATGAATGTCAGGACAAATTGTCTCGTATCAGGACGTCGCGCAAAATACTCCAAAAGCGTGACCATCCCACCAAGATCAGGATGTATGGCATGTTTGTTTTGAATGCTTTATCCATATATTAATCAATTATTATCTAATCCGTATTTAGTTACTCAAATATTAACCAATTAAATCGTCGCGGTTCTTAATTCCAGAACAAAAATTGCAAAAACAAAAGCATAAATATTATCTATGAGAATTAATCCGAATCAATTAGAAGTATTGAAATAGATTAAAACTAGAGCTTTGTCACAGACGTGACGAATAAACCCACATGCCGCATTGACACATAATATTTTGCATGTCGTCTTCACAAAAAACAGCGGGCACCATGCTCAATTTTTAAAACGCACTAAGTGACCCCTTGACCTAGTTTTTGACCCAGAAAGGCCCATGTTCTAACTTGACCTTAAGATCATCTCCATAAAACTTTTGATCAAGTTTGGTGAAACTTGAGTTCATGTTCTAGAGATCATCTAGATAAAACTTGTGACCAAGTTTGGTGAAGATCGGATCAAAAATACTTGAAGTAGAGAGCGGACACCGTGCTGAATGTTAAATTAGCACAAAGTGACCCTGTGACCTAGTTTTTGACCCGGCAGGGCCCATGTTCGAACTTGGCCTAGACGTCATCTAGATACAACTTGTGAAAACGTTTGGAGAAGATCGGATGAAAACTACTTGAAATAGAGAACGGACACCATGCTGAATGTTAAAAACGCACTAAGTGACCCCGTGACCTAGTTTTTGACCCGGCAGGGCCCATGTTCGAACTTGGCCTAGACGTCATCTAGATACAACTTGTGAACAAGTTTGGTGAAGATCGGATGAAAACTACTTGAAATAGAGAGCGGACACCATTCTGAATGTTAAAAACGAACTAAGTGACCCCGTGACCTAGTTTTTGACCCGGCAGGGCCCATGTTCGAACTTGGCCTAGACGTCATCTAGATACAACTTGTGAACAAGTTTGGTGAAGATAGGATGAAAACTACTTGAAGTAGAGAGCAGACACCATGCTGAATGTTAAAAACGCATTAAGTGACCACGTAACCTAGTTTTTGACCTGGCAGGGCCCATGTTTGAACTTGGCCTAGACGTCATCTAGATACAACTTGTGAACAAGTTTGGTGAAGATCGGATGAAAACTACTTGAAATAGAGAGCGGACACCATGCTGAATGTCAAAAACGCACTAAGTGACCTCGTGACCTAGTTTTTAACCCGGCAGGGCCCATGTTCAAACTTGGCCTAGACGTCATCTAGATACAACTTGTGAACAAGTTTGGTGAAGATCGGTTGAAAACTACTTGAAATAGAAAGCAGACACCATTCTGAATGTTAAAAACGCACTAAGTGACCCGGTGACCTAGTTTTTGACCCGGCAGGTCCCATGTTCGAACTTGGCCTAGACGTCATCTAGATACAACTTGTGAACAAGTTTGGTGAAGATTGGATGAAAACTACTTGAAATAGAGAGCGGACACTTAATACGGACCGACCGACAGACAGACAAGCTCACTCCTATATACCCCCCTAAACTTCGTTTGTGGGGGTATAATTACGGGCATTGTGTTTCAGGTAAATACCTTATATCTTATGAAAATAAACAGTTTGTATTTAAAAAAATATAATAATCTATTTAGGGAAATATCTTATATCTTATGAAAACAAGAAACCATCGGAGACGGGTGATGCTCCCCAAAGGTTTTTTGGTCACAATATTGCACTATATATTCAGATAAAAGGAAACGTATTGAGGGCACAATAGTAAGGGGGAAAATAATTTTTTTATAGAAAATTTCAAAGGGCCATAACTCTGTGAAAAAACATCCGACCAGAACCTGCTGATGATATGCACATCTCCTCTTGGTAGTGAAGCTTCCCATAAAGTTTCATTGAATTCCGATCATTAGTTGCTGAGAAATAGCCCGGACAAAAGTTGTGCACGGACAGACAGACAGACAGACGCACACATGGACAGACGAAGCGGCGACTATATGCTCTCCCCAAAAACAAATTTGGGGGAGCATAAAAAACAGTATGTATTTTAAAAGAATATAATAATCAATGATCTTTTAAACAAAGTATTACTCCTATCAAGTTTTTTTCAAAGCTGCACATATGATACAATTTATAGTGGCATTTGTGGCAATATGAAATAGTATGTTGCTCCAGACAGTCATAAGTTCGGAAATTTTCATATAAGGTTTACGAATTAAATATTCAAATATATTTGAATAATGACAAACAAATATTCAAATATCATTTTCAGTATTCGTTCCCATCCCTATAAATTAAGTTCCAATTTGATCCATTTTTTAGTTTTCAAGGAATATTCCCAACTAAATTAAAGTTCTAAAGGGCAATAAGAAAATGTAACAACAAGGGCTGTTTGTAAAACATGCATGCCCCCCATATGGGCTCTCCCTTGTAGTGACAGCCATTGTGTGAATATGTTTTTTGTCACTGTGACCTTGACATTTGACCTAGTGACCTGAAAATCAAAAGGGGTCATCTGCCATTCATGATAAATGTACCTATGAAGTTTCATGATCCTAGCCATAAGTGTTCTTGAGTTATCATCCGGACACCATTTTACTATTTCGGGTCACCGTGACCTTGACCTTTGACCTAGTTACCTGAAAATCTATAGGGGTCATCTGCATGTCATGATCAATCTACCCATGAAGTTTCATGATCCTAGGAATAAGCATTCTTCAGTTATCACCCGGAAACCATTTTACTATTTCGGGTCACCGTGACCTTTACCTTTGACCTAGTGACCTCAAAATCAATAGGGGTCATCTGCGAGTCATGATCAATGTACCTATGAAGTTTCATGATCCTAGGCCCAAGCGTTCTTGAGTTATCGTCTGACAACCACCTGGTGGACGGACCGACAGACCGACCGACAGACAGACCGACAGACATGAGCAAAGCAATATCATGGTTCAAACAGAAATCTCAAACCTACATTCAAGCACTTTTCAAGGCCAAATTTTCATTATCAAGGCCGAGAACCGTTCGTTAGTTTTCTTTAAAAAAATGCATTTTCAAGCAAGTTTAACACAGTAAACATCATGTATTTGCTCAAACAAATTAAACTTATTCCACAATTACGCATACATGTTATTTCTAGTTATTGAATACATGTTTTCCATCCTTTACTGAATGAGTCTCTGCATTACAGTTTGTCAACCAGTTCTGGATTATCAGCAGTTCTGATTAATTTGTATTTAATTTTCCATAATGCCCCAATAAAAACAAAATTATAAGTGTCTAAGTTAAACATAAGGTAAAGGAATAAATTAACAAAGTTTTAACAAGAAATCTTTTGTAAATAGCTTACAGGGTGATATAATGCAGCAAAAAGTTAACCAGAACTGATTGAATGAGTCATGTTTTGAAATGTGCATATGGATAAAGAAGGCTTTATTATTTTCAAATAAACTTTTTGCTGATTGAAAACAAATGCTATGACAATGTTTTGAAATACTAATTCTGTAAGTTGAATGATTTTTAATAATTTTCTGAAGGGTGAACTTTAATTGGTTATTTTTGACAAAAAACTGCATATGCCGTCTGGCCTAACCTGTTATCATACAAATTAAATGTTACCCTTTATTTTTACATCTTCTCACATTGACACTAAATCCGGAAAGAAATTACTGCGGTCAAAAGAATAAACTTTTTTGCCGGATGATTCTAAATGAATTACTGTATGTATTTACTTTTTAAAGTATTACAAGCAAACACATTGCTTCTCAATTTCATGTTTTCTTTGTGGGTTTCCTCTTTCTCGTGGCTTTTCAAAGCGCTTTCCCCCATCCCCCGACACCAATGGTCTTCATACAGACCCAACAATGTGCTTTTCGAATGTCCTTTGTTTTCTGTACCCAGTAATATTCAGTTAACCACCCTGGTTTGAAACGACACTTCCTCATCGCTGCGTTTTCACTCGCGAAAATTGATCACAATGGAGAACCTCTGACGTAGTACACATAATCTGTGACGTGTACACATAACGATTCGTACTCAATAGTGTATGAAACTTATATTTCGTACTCAACTTTTTGCACGAAGGAATTTATGAAAAATTTTCGTAATATTTCCCTTAAAAACGATTTAAGTTTATAATTACAGCAATGATAAAAGTAATTTTGAGCAGAAATAAACATTTTCAAGGCTTTTTTACCTGAAATAAGCACTTTTCAAGCACATTTTCAAGGCCAACCTTTGTTCAAGGGCTTTTCAAGCCTAGGGCTCGTTTTCAAGCACTTTTCAAGCCCTGTGCGAACCCTGAATATACCCCCTCTTCTTCGAAGGGGGGCATAAAAATTTGCAAAGAAAAATGACTCTAAAATTACGGAAAATAGTGCAGCAAGAGTTATGGTTTTTGTGCCATCCATCATACCCTTATAGTTATCTACTAACCTATTATAATTAAGTATTAAGTTGATAATTCGTTTACTTTTAAAGCTAATTAAGTATACTAATTAACACAAACCAATTGCCATAACTCTAAAAATCCTGGTTGGATTTGGCTGGTTTTTTATCTCGACCTACATTTGATTATAACCATTGTCTGAAAGTTTGATGACCATACAAAGAATGCCTACATTTGTGAGCATGAAAATACAAGTCCAATAAATTCTAGTCAGAAACAACAGTACTGCAAGGCCGCCGTACTTTTAAGTTTTTCGTTGAGGAGCATGGTAGGATTCTTGTTGGAGATGGTTGGCAGGTTTTCGGCCCCCTGGGTATCTTGCTTCACCTCCTCTATCATGCTGGTGGCGTCCTCCTCTGCCTTGGCGAGCGCCACCGCCTGATCTGTGAACATATGAGTCATGTTCTGAGATAACTGGGCTTAATGCATGTGCCTAAAGTGTTATCCCAGATTAGCCTGTGCAGTCCACACAGGCTAATCAGGGACGACACTTTCAGTTTTATGGTATTTTTCGTTTAAAGGAAGTCTCTTCTACACAAAAATCCAGTTAAAGCCGAAAGTGTCATCCCTGATAAGCCTGTGTGGACTGCACAGGCTAATCTGGGACGACACTTTACGCACATGCATTATGCCCAGTTTTCTCAGAAAGCAACTCATATCATGTATTTAATTTCAAATAAGTCACAACTACGTGTTGGTAGTTGCAGTACTAACCAAGATTTTGGAGTTCCACTGAATAGAAATTTAACAATAAGAGCCATAGACACATTATGATGTTGAGTAGTTTGAGAACAAATTGAATATAAGAATGCTAGCTAGATGAATTTTGGCAATGTGTAGCCAATTAATGGTTTCAATCATGCCTCTAAACAACCTGCATCAGGTACAAGTTTGAGCTACAGTCTTTAGTGACTAGTGCTGCAACAATATACCGGTATATATCGCAATCCGCATATTGTATTTTCATCATACCGGTACAAAAATTTTACAAAAATTCATCTACATTTCGTCCAGAAAAGCCATCCGAAATAATGATATCAAGGAAAACAAAACAAAGCTGTATTTAGTAAAAATAAATTGTTACGTAAAAAAAGCATTCTAAAATGAGCATTATTAAATTTGTAATCCGAATCTCCGAAACACGCTTCCGAATTGTAATGCAAACGCGACAAAAAAGGGCTTTATCCTTTGTCTCAATAAAAAGCGCGCGATAATTACGCAGACATGTAGAACGCCGCATGGAAAGTGTGGGTGTATTTTGTGTTGTATAAAACAGGAACATCACGTCAGGCTATTTATGCGTGTTCAGTGGGAAAAAAACGCCCGATTGGACGTTATTTCATCACATCTTTAAAAAGTAACAAATGCCAAAATGTTTTTGATACTTAAGAAAATTGGTGAAAGTTTGTGTTTTGTGTTATTCTTGAGCACTTTTATAGTAAATATTTACCAGAATTTGCTTTAAAACTAGAATATACGGGATTATCTGGTAATTGGTGAGTTATAATTCTGGTACAAGTTAGCAATATATTGTGATATATTGCAATACGGGTTTTTGAACTGACAATATATATTGCAATACGCTTTTAGGCGTATCGTTGCAGTACTATTAGTGACCTTGACCTTTGAGGCAGGGACACAGGTGTTACATGCAACACGGCCTCTCCTCATGATGAACATTTGAGAAAAGTAACTTAAAATTTCATAATGAATTAACAAGCTACAGTCTAGGCTAGCTCTAAAGCACACAAGCACGTACACTCTACCCATATTTTTCCTACAAGCTTTCCGCAAACAGGCCTAACAAAATATATTGAAACAGACGACTTTGCTAATTGATCTTTAGGATCATCAGGATTCTCACAATTTTGTGAAAAAACCCTGTTAACCACAATAAACAATACCCGTTTCTCTGAAAAAAAATAAATATGCTATATGTTTACAAAAGCGGGTGCAAATCGCTTATCTATTTTACTTTTTAAAGGTGTAGAGACCTATCTAAATTTCAATCACAAAGGATGGAGGGGTGGAGTGGAGAGGGGTGTATAGTGTGGGTGTATGGTCATAAATTACATTATCTTCCAAAAATGCAATTTAATTTATATCATCTGTTACTTTTGAGTAATTCACATATTTAAATGTCTGTTCAAACTGTGATCACAAAAACTAAATTATTATTCGCCAGTAAATTGAAGCCCTTAATTGGTACCTAATTGACAAACAACAGTTCAGGCACTTTCTCATAGTAAGTATATTACATTGCGCGATTTGAGTAATTCACACATTTTAATGGCTGTACATACTGTGATCACAAAACTTAATTATTATTCGCCAGTCAATTGAAACCGTTAATTGGCACCCCATTGGCAAACATCAGTCGGGGCCTTTCTTAGACGTGTATATTGCATTGCGCAATCAACACTGATCAGGCCGCGTTATCAGTTTGACACGAAGAATGTCACGTCAAACATGTTACTTCCAGGTGATTTCGGTTGCATTTTAGTAAGCGGTTCGCAGGTCATTAAATATTGGTGTAATATCGTTTGGAAAAAAATGCGAATATCATTTTTATTATTCGAATGCTGACCATTCAATCGAATATTCAAATAATTTTGCCATCCCTAATTAGAACGCCGCTTTGAAATAAAAAAAAATGACCTTTGACCTTGAAGGATGACCTTGACCTTGAAGGATGACCTTGACCTTGATCTTCCACCACTCAAAATGTGCAGCTTCATGAGAACACCGCTTTTATTTATTTTATTTTTTTGACCTTGAAGGATGACCTTGACCTTGAACTTCCACCTCTCAAAATATGCAGCTTCATGATAATGCCACTTTGAATTTTTTTATATTATTGTTTTACCTTTGACCTTGAAGAATAACCTTGACAGATGACCTTGACCTTGAACTTCCACCACTCAAAATTTGCAGCTTCATGATAACGCCGCTTTGAAATTATTTTTTTTACCTTTGACCTAGGATGACCTTGACCTTGAAGAATGACCTTGAACTTCCACCACTCAAAATGTGCAGCTTCATGCGAACACCGCCTTGAATTAATTTTTTTGACCTTTGACCTTGAAGGATGAACTTGACCTTGAAGGATGACCTGGACCTTGAACTTCCACCACTCAAAATGTGCAGCTTCATGAGAACGCCGCTTTTTTTTTTTAATTTTATTTTTTTTAACCTTGAAGGATGACCTTGACCTTGAACTTCCACCACTCAAAATGTGCAGCTTCATGAGATACACATGCATGCCAAATATCAAGTTGCTATCTTCAAAATTTAAAAAGTTATGGCCAATGTTGAAGTTTTCGGACGGACAGACGCCATATATTTGACATTTGACCTTGAAGGATGACCTTGACCTTCACCTTTCACCACTCAAAATGTTCAGCTCCATAAGATACACATGCATGATAAATATCAAGTTGCTATCTTCAATATTGAAAAAGTTATGGCCAATGTTAAAGTTTTCGGACGGACAGACACCATAAATTTGACATTTGACCTTGAAGGATGACCTTAACCTTTCACCACTCAAAATGTGCAGCTCCATGAGATACACATGCATGCCAAATATCAAGTTGCTATCTTCAAAAGTGAAAAAGTTATGGCCAATGTTAAAGTTTTTTTCGGACAAACGGACAGACTGACTGACATACTGACGGACAGTTCAACTGCTATATGCCCCTCTATGGGGGACATAAAAATTATTTTTTGGGGGTGGGGGTGGGGGGGTATAGTGTGAGGGTGTGGTAGTCATTTATAAGATGATCTTTAATTTAAAAAAAATAATGGGGGGGATTGAGGGGGGGGGGGGGCTTGGGGGATGGTTTGGGTGGAGTCTACTGTGGTATGTCAGGTAAGAGTTGTTTTGTCAAAGTATCAATCGAATTTAATCATAAATAAAGAAGTTAAAGCAATTTCAGCAAAATTTAATAATCTGATCTTGAGAGTCAAGGTCATTCAAAGGTCAAGGTAAATTTTAACTTGCCAGGTACAGTACCCTCATGATAGCTTGAAAGTATTTGAAGTTTAAAAGCAATAGCCTTGATACTTTAAAAGTAAAGTGGATCTAAACACAAAATGTAACCATATATTCAAAGCTACTAAGTCAAAAAAGGGCCATAATTCCGAAAAATGACAACCAGAGTTATGCAACTTGTCCTTTACTGTCCCCTTATGATAGTTTGCGAGTGTTCCAAGTATGAAAGCAACATCTATGATACTTTAGGGGTAAAGTGGACCAAAACACAAAACTTAACCAAATTTTCTAAGTATAAAGGGCCCATAATTCTGTCAAAATGCCAGTCAGAGTTACATAACTTTGCTGGCACAGTCCCCTTACAATAGTTAGTAAGTGTTGCAAGTATAAAAGCAATAGCTTTTATACTTTAGGAAAAAAGTGGACCTAAACACAAAACTTAAGCAAATTTTCAACTTTCCAAGCATAAAAAGGCACATAATTCTGTCAAAATGCCAGTCAGAGTTACATAACTTTGCCTGCACAGTCCCCTTATGATAGTTAGTAAGTGTTGCAAGTATGAAAGCAATATTTTTGATACATAAGGTATAAAATGGACCTAAACACAAAACTAAACCAAAATTTTCAATTTTCTAAGTATAAAAAGGGCACATAATTCTGTCAAAATGCAAGCCAAAGTTATCTAACTTTGCCTTCCCAGTCCCCTCATGATAGTAAGTAAGTGTACCAAGTTTGAATGCAATAGCATTGATACTTTATGAGAAAAGTGGACCTAAACACAAAACTTAACCGGACGCCGACGACAAGGTGATGACAATAGCTCATAATTTGTTTTCAAAAAATAGATGAGCTACATTTTGTAAAAATGTGATATAATTTTACTTAAATTTTTATGATATATATCATACAAATTATGGAAAAGCTTTATAATAATCAATAACAACATATGACTTATTGACTGTTGGGCTCCCTTAGCCCCTTGACCTACCTGATGACATTGGGGGAAATGTTTCCTCCTGCTCCTTCACATTCATGTGATTGTCTGTGCCAATCCCTAGAGTCCCGGCTGACACAAACCTAGGCCCAGGGATCGCTGGCATCTTCTTGGTATTGACTGGAGAGACCACTGTGGTATGAGAACAGTCTAGCTGGAGTTTGGCATAGTTGTTTATTGATGATTTCAGTATTTACACAAAAACTAAACACTCACAAAAACAAGAGGGCCATAATGGCAATGGATCGCTCACTTAAATTCACATAATTATACTATAGGGTTACTAGCAGGCAATGTTACTATTTCCATTAAGAACAAGATGTGTTTGAGAAACCTTGTAGGATGACCTTGACCTTGACCCTTCACCACTCAAAATGTGCAGCTCCTTGAGATACACACGCATGTCAAATATAAAATTGCTAGCTTCAATATTGCTTAAGTGACATTACATGCGCAATTTTGACCCATATACTTGACCTTGAAGGATGACCTTGACCTTTCACCACTCAAAATGTGCAGCTCCATGAGATACATATGCATGCCAAATATCAAGTTGCTATCTTCAATATTGCAAAAGTATTCATAAAATAAGCGATTTGGGCCACATATATTTGACCTCTGACCTTGAAGGATGACCTTGACCTTTCACCACTCAAAATGTGCAGCTCCATGAGATACAAATGCATGCCAAATATCAAGTTGCTTTCTTCAATATTGCATAAGTATTCATAAAATAAGCGATTTGGGCCACATATATTTGACCTCTGACCTTGCAGGATGACCTTGACCTTTCACCACTCAAAATGTGCAGCTTCATGAGATACACATGCATGCCAAATATGAAGTTGCTATCTTCAATATAGCAAAAGCTATTGCAAAATGTTAAAGTTGGCGCAAACAGACAGACAGACCAACCAACCAACCAACCAACCAACAGACAGGGCAAAAACAATATGTCCCCCACTACTATAGTGGGGGACATAAAAATGTTACCCCCATGTAGGGACACATTTTGACCACTTTGTCAAAATTTTAATAAAAGACTGTGGGTTACAGACTTTTATTTAAATCAGAAGGAAGTGGTCAAAATGTTGTGTTGCATACCAACACCCAATCCTATGAGCCTTGTGGTATAAGCCAAATTTTTTATAATGAGCCTTTTTTCCTTCTGTGTGAATGGCTGTTTTTCACAATTCCAGACTCAAATTTTCACAATTTCAAGAAGTTTGCAACTCAAATTTTTGCAGTTCCAAGAAGTTTGTGACTCTAATTTTTACAATTATAGAAAGTCTGCGACTCATTTTTTCACTTTTTTCAACAGTTTGCGACTCATTTTCCCACAAAATAGGAGGAGGGGGGGGGGGGGGGGGGGGGGGGGGGGGGAGGCCCCAAGGACGCTTCACAAAAACATTTAAAAAAGTTTCTCTTTATATCAATATTTAACATGTAACTTATGGGGCATGGACAGATTTAATACCTGGCATCAAAATATCATTTGGGCAAATGTTTTAACTAATTTTAATGAAAATTGGGTAATTACAAGGTATTGACAATGGACAAAGAAAGAATGAATCACAGACAAAAAGCCATCACAAAAGCTCATGAGCATATTGTGCTCAAGTGGGTTCAGATTTGCTCTAAAAGTCAAGCATTTTAAGAATAAAATTAAAACAAGCTGAACGTATGTCATAATTGCATTGTATACAAACATTTACAAATCCAGCAATAACTGTCCAATAGTACTACAAGAAGCAAACATTCGTATTCAAAAACCAACTTCTACTTTGAAGGTTCCACAAGAAATGTAATGGTCATTCTGAAAATGATAGGACGATAAAATAATTCGATAAACATAACAATAAAAGTATACAAAACAGCATCAACTGTGGCAATACTATACATAATGCACCTAGCATGATACAGCGGTCAATTGTCATGTACAGACTGGTTAATCTTTATAAAACTGAACAATCTATATGTTGTACATTGTATTTTGCATATATACTGTGATCTCAATGAAAATTCCACAATTTCTTTTTCAGTAACAAGTGAAATGCTGAGAATTTAGCAACACTGCTGTGTATTTAGTGAACAAGAACACAGCAGTTTAACAATTAAAAAAATTAGAAGTAAAATTTTCAATCTGATTCTTATAAATAAGTAAATATGTAAAAACAACAACACGCCACAGTCCTTAGTGTAAACAATAATTTGAAATTCTTCTCAAGAAAAACCTCGTCTGAACATCAATAAACCCCTCAATCATGCAGGGTAACAGAGGGGAGGTGGCCATGAGACTTACTTCGGGTAGCTAACTAATGGGCTAGGTGCTACACAAGTAAGACCACTCAATACAGAAACTGCAAGTGGGATCTGAAGCAACATGTGGCCTGTTATTAACAGCAAAACAGCAACTGGATGATATCCAGGGAGTAAAGATTATTTTTTTTTGTTCAATACATAGCTTAGCCTGATAAATTACCGAATGATAGGGCAATAGCTTGTTTTCCTGTTGATCATACATGTACCTCTAAGTTGCCTTTTTTACAGAAATTATGAAGATAAACGCTTTGACTTTGCATTTTTGGGAATTAATATGTTTTATGACCCTAAATGCATTGCTTTTGCATATAAAATGTACAAAATCTTGGTATCAAATTTGTCTAGTTGAATTGCATAAATTTTATTTATACTAAAATTAAAGACTATATTCAAATTCAGAATCACACGTTGTTACTCCACGCATCAACTGTTATAAATGCTTACTGGCTAGTTTAGAAAAATTATATCAGGCTTCTTTGTAATAGGTTTACATTTGGGTAGAGATATGATAAAAAACGTGCATTGGTGCTTTGAAAAATCAAATGAATTTAGTTTATGCAAATAATGTTAACAATATAAAATAACATAAAATTATTTAACAAGTTGTTGAAAAGATTTGTAATAACCAAAGATAGAACAAAATTTACAAAAAAAAATAAAAAGAAAAAGAAAGATTACCGGTACATAAAAAGCATGAATTATTAAAATGTTAATGCACATTTCTCTGTCAAAGACAGCCCACAATGTTGTTAAGAGCCAATTCCAGTCAAAAAGTGAGATAATCAATTCTTGATATGAAGACAGAGTTGATGCCCTTGCTGGTTCCTTCACTCACCACCCAACCAGTGCTCATGTTGTTTACTGGTTCCCTGCAATTACTGTAGTTTTCCTGAGACTGAGCTATTTCAGACTGGTTTCCGACTCTACCATTCTGACATGCTGAACAGGCATCTGTACAGTTTAACACATATTAGAACATGTAACATTAATACTTACAATTAGCAAGCAAGAAACAAATCTTGTTATAATCAAAATTGTTATGGTTCATTCGGCTATAAGTCTTAATAATATAAAACAGGGGTATACAATTCCTCTGCCTGATCGCCATGGCGAGTGAAAAGTACCTTAAGGTGAGCTTTATTCACTCAATCCTAATCTAACCAGGCGTATGGATAGTCCATGTGTTTTTATAAAATTTCAAAGAAATTATCAGTATTTGGGAAAGGTGCTCGTTACTAGCCAATGTGGGAGTGTCGATGTACAGCAATCTAGATTTAACCACGCAAACACTGAGGTATGTACCGGTACTAAAATAACTAATTTTCCATATATGCAAAATGACCCAACTGCTTTAGAAACAAGAGCTGTCTCCATAAAATGACATAAGCCCCCGATAAACGATTTGATAGAAATGATGAGCATTTTTAAAAACCTAAATGCATTTTTCGAAACCTAAACGCGGACCCTAAGTTCAAGGTCAAGGACAAAGGGATCAAAATTTGTAAGCATATGGAAAAGCCTTGTCCATATACACATGCATACCAAATATGAATGTTACATCTGAAGGGACATAGAAGTTATGAGCATTTACTTAAACGAAAAGTGTGACGGACAGACAGACGGACGGAGAGTGCGATCACTATATGCCCTCCTTTGGGGCATAAAAACATTGTTTTACAGGTCAAAATGTTGAATGGATAACCCCCGCCAAATTCATATTTCATTGTATTTATGGATGAATGCAAATTCCTGATACACAGTATAATCATAAAAAATAATTGAGTGTAGGGGAATTGTTTTTATGTATTGCATTTCCCCTCATTTACGGGGTTATGGTTCTTGTGCATGGCACTTCTTTTCATTGATTTCTACACACCCTGACATAAAGTTTCATGTTGAAATGTTGAATCGTATCTGAAATATAGCCCTGAAAAGTTCAGTCATAAAAACAACAAAAGGTCATGACTCTCAGTCTTCTTTAAGAAATGAAACATTAAGGTTCTTAAGCATGGCATGTCTCCTCATTTATATCAATATACCCATAAAGTCTTGCATGGTATCTGAGTAGTGGCCCTCAGAAGTTACATGAAATAAAAACAAAGGGCAATAACTCTTATTAAAGAAAGTTTAGAGTTATGGGTCTTGTGCATGACACTTCTTGTCATTGATATTTAAAAACCTTTCAAAGATATGTTATATACATGTAGTCTCTGAGATATAGCCCTAAAAAGTGTTGTGACAAACAGACTGCACATTGAAGGACAGACAAACAACACCAAATGTAGTCTTTTTTTACCATGTGCATCTTATAAATGAACTTTATAGACTTGAGAAGTTATTTCTTTTTATTGGATTCAAAAATCAAGGCCCAACACAATTGGATGAGGTCCTGTCTGTAGTGAAATAAGGTCACTTCCAACAGTCTTGCTGTTGGGCTAGCTCTTTAGCCACGTGGTTAAAGTGTTTGACTACCACTCAAGAGGTTTTGGGTTCAATCACTGGCTTTAGCTCAGTATTTTCACATTAATGGCGATGAGGATGAGATAGAACTGTGAATATGAAAATGGGTCTGAGCGTGTATAATAGTTTCTGGGAGGGCCATGTGGATGCAAGACATGTTGTAGTGTCATGGCATTTGTTTTCAATCAGCAAAAAAATTAATTGAAAAAAATAAAGCCTTCTATATCCTTATGCACATTTCAAAACATAACGCATTCAATCAGTTCCAGTTAACTTTTTGCTGCATTTATCCCCCCTGTAAGCATAATAAAAAAGCTTTCTTGCTAAAACTTTGTTAATTTATTCCTTTACCTAATGTTTACCTTAGACACTTATCATTTTATTTTTATTGGGGCATTATGGAAAATTAAATACAAATTAATCAGAACTGCTGATTATCCGGAACTGGTTGACAAACTGTTGTCAAATAAGGTCACTTACAACAGCCTTGCTGTTGGGCTAGCTCTTTAGCGACGTGGTTAAAGTGGCTGACTAGGCCAAAAAAAAAAGATTCTGTGTTTCGGGCAACCCAACCCTACCAAGCAGAACCCAGCCAACCCTAAAGTTTTTAAAGCCGAATTTTCCGTGAAATTTTAAGTAAATAGCGCTTTATTTTCATGGGAGGTAATCAGTTATCACGTATAAACACATATGGCGTTCGGTAACATTGTTGAAAATGTCGGCAATTTTACATGTTTTTCAATCAAAACTGCATACATTCTGCGAATGTTTCGTGTTTTTGATGTAACGACTTCGTTCAATAAGTTACAAAGGCATCTCCAATGCCACGAGCAGACATTCTCATAAGTGTTGGACGTGACCGACGTTTAAGACAGGGTCGATTGAAAATGCTATGTTGCCAATCCGAATGTCAGTTAAATAATACAAGAGCAACAATTTATTTATTTTAAAGAATTAAAATCTGAAAATAAAAGGGAGCTTAAAATAAATATGAGCAGTAAACATTACGTCGTATTTTTTTTTTACATTCATAAAATGTTCCTGCGCATGCACAGCTAAAACTTCAGAGTAAATATGTTGATAGTTTATACACTCAAACAAATACACGTTCTGCAACTCAGATCGTCGCAATTGGGGTATGAACAGTAAGTCACCCCATAAAATTTACGCATAATAATGCATTTTCCTTTTGGCTAGTTTATTGACTTTTGTAGTGAAATTATGGGTTGTCACGTAATTTCACGACTGATAAATTGTCGATGAAACTTTCGTAATACCGAGAATTGCTTTGCGCTTTTTAATCTTAGTCTGTTTAATTATGTTATCGATATCCAGCATGTGTTCTGTTGTTAAAGGTACTTCATAGATTCCTTACAATTATAAATGTGATTTTTTGTAAAAATAACTTTAATACATTGATTAACTATCAGCAATGATTTTTTTCTGAATGTGGGTGAGACGTCTGGTCTGGCCTTCAATTTTAGGGGTAAAATATACACAAAAGAAGAAAACGGGGATTTTGTCAAATGTTAAACTTAAAATTTTGGGGAATCTGCACTATTTTAAAGAAATTTATTGTGGGGAAGAGGCCTTTCCCATGGGGAAAAGGGCCTATATATTGTCCCTGCTAAACAAGGAAAAACATCAGTATCTGACAATATTTGTTCAAACAGCAATTTGCATACTACAGTACACTCCACGCGTTTTCCCCAATTTCCCTCCATACTCCGCGGGTTTCGACCTGGAGGGAGATTAAGAAAATCCCGCTATACGCGGCGTTTGCATGATTTTGGACGCGGCGGTTAATGATTGGCAAAACTGATAAGCCGACGCGGCGGCCCTCGGCGTTGGCAACGCGGGGGAAACTCCGCGTTTTACGAGATAACGATCAATTTAATTTTGTTTGACTTCCTGATTTTCAAATAAAATTACATTTATTACAAGTACATACATGTACATGTAGTATAATATTTACAAAAAAACAACAACAACCAAGATAGATCGATCCCGACGTGGTTGTAGAAGTAGTTGTTGCTGTATAGAAAACTCGTTGATTCACGACACACAAAACGTCGTCTTTTAACTAATACTTACCAATTAATATAAACACAGTTTGCAACATTGTTTTTATTTTGATAATATAATCCAAAGTTTTCATGTTAGCAGGTGATTTTCTATACTGAACATGTATACAAATGACCAAGGACCCTAAAAATCTCGCAAATCTGTGTGAATTGACAGTTTGACGTAATCAAAGAAAAGCCGCTTCCTGTCTAAAGGCATAACTTACTCAAGTGAACACGTTCAACGAATGCATAAGGAATGGTTTTAATTGTCGGAACAAAGTCAATTCTCTGCTCGCTAATGCATTGATTTTCTCTTTGTTTGTAGGTTATTCCATTGATTGCTAAAAGGTGGTAACTATTGACTTGATAATTGCATTTAATATTCACAGTTGTATTCTTGTTGCGTCGACATTCTAAACAATGCTTACCAGTAATTATGGACCAAATCGGCAGAGTGACATTCACACATGTTAATCCCTTTTGTCAAAACACCGCAGACAGCAGTCTACACAATTGGTCAGTAGACAAGCTTTGCGTGTTTTCATAACGTCAAACACTTAAAATCCAGTTCCGCCCAGATGTCTTCTTTATTCAGTTTACAGTACAATTAGTGTTAAAATAATTACTCTACTAAAATACCGTAACGATAAATATTCGGCGTGTTCGATTTGAAATTATTTTAGAGGAAATATCAACTTATTCGCGATATAATTTCGTTAATAAATACCAAAGAAACTTTTAACCGAAATCAACAAAATTCAATGTTCTCTGCGCTACAAAGTTTGTATCAAAAAAATCAATACACGCACGCTTTGCAGGAGTATACATTGTACCGTGACCTTGTACATTGCAGCATAATTTTCGCGCGCTTTTGTCGGGAAATATATACATGATGACTGTATATTGGAAGCATTTGTAAACGTCGTGTTAACAATTAAAAATCGTAGAGTGTTTCGGATTACTAATTATTATTCTCATTTGGAAATTTTACGGAACATTATTCTTAGGTCATATGTGTTATGATTTAAATATTAATTTGTCAAATGTATTATATTAGACTAATATATATTGTAGACGTACCCGTGAATTAAAAAATATAATTTTTATACGTATTAATTTTCTATACAATTATCTTTTTTATACATGTACCACAGTATTAAAAAAATTTATTATTACAATGTTTTTATTTTTTGGCATGCACAGTAGCACACTGCTAACGCGGCGTTGCACGGCGGTCACTGATAAGAACGGAAAGTGTCTGCATTTACCGACTAGCCTAAAGTGATACACGCCGCAGGAATTAGCGAACGCGGCGTAACTCCGAGCGTTTTATCGAGTTCACCTCGCTCTTCCAACGCCGCGTGAACACTCGCTAGCAGAAAAAACCCGCGGAGGGAGCGCGTTTTTTGAGGAAAACGCGTGGAGTGTACTGTAGTATACAATAAACGAATTTTAAATTTCGAAATTAATTTGTGTTTAACCAGTTTATTTTTATATAAAATACTATAAGTGTGTGATTTTTTGGAGGATGGAATGATGACAGCAGTTTCAAAACATAGGTTTGTAAGACGGACACGATGAATTTTATTGCAAGGTGGGGTAATTCTGCAAATTATTGAGAATACGTGAATATAAAATGATTTAAACGTTTTGTTACTTGTAATAGTCTTTATATGGGAAAATTCTTTGTAACTTAATTTTTAAACAAATTTGTACTTCTTAATATAAACCTTGAAGTATTTGAAATGTTATTTTCATAAGCTGACACATGAAAAAGCCCTAGATAAACAAGAGCACCGCCTTGCGGGTGCAGACCGCTCATCTATTTTCTTTTTAAAGGTGAAGGGACTCTCATTTTCAATCACAAAGGAGGGAGGAGTGGAGTGAAGAAGGGTGTATAGTGTGGGGTTGTGGACATTTATTACATTATCTTCCAAAAAAGCGAAAAAAAAAAAAAAAAAAAAAATCGGGGGGGGGGGGGGGGGGGGGGGGGGGGGGGGTTTTGGGTGCGATGGTTGGACGGTATTTCAAACATAACCGTTTTAAAAAAAAAATGGGGGGGGGTATAGTGTGAGGGTGTGGTGATAATTTGTGAGATGATCTTAAAAAAAAAAAAAAAAAAAAAAAAAAAAATCAAAAAAAAAAATTGGGGGGGGGGTGGGGGGGGGGGGGGGTATAGTGTGAGGGTGTGGTGGTCATTTGTGAGATGATCTTAAAAAAAAAAAAAAAAAAAAAAATTGGGGGGGGGGAGGGGGAGGGGGGGAGGGCACGGGGGATGGTTTGGGTGAAGTCTATTGTGGTATGTCAGGTAAGAGTAGTTTCATCAAAGTATCAATCAAATCTAATCATAAATAAAGAAGTTATGGCAATTTTAGCAAAATTTAATAATTTGACCTTGAGAGTCAAGGTCATTCAAAGGTCAAAGTAAAATTCAAGTTGCCAGGTACAGTAACCTCATGATAGCATGTAAGTATTTGAAGTTTGAAAGCAATAGCCTTGATACTTCGAGTGGATCGAAACACAAAATTTAACCATATATTAAAAGTTACTAAGTCAAAAAAGGGCCATAATTCCATAACAATGACAACCAGAGTTATGCAACTTGTCCTTTTACTGTACCCTTATGATAGTTTGTGAGTGTTCCAAGTATGAAAGCAATATCTATGATACTTTAGGGGTAAAGTGGACCAAAACATAAATCTTAACCAAATTTTAAATTTTCTAAGTATAAAGGGCCCATAATTCCGTCCAAATGCCAGTCAGAGCTACATAACTTTGCCTGCACCGTCCCCTTATGATAGTTCATAAATCTTGCAAGTATGAAAGCAATAGCTTTGATACTGTAGGAATAAAGTGGACCTAAACACAAAACTTAATCAAATTTTCAATTTTCTAAGTATAAAAAGGGCACATAATTCTGTCAAAATGCCAGTCAGAGTTACATTACTTTGCCTGCACAGTCCCCTTATGATAGTTAGTAAGTGTTGCAAGTATGAAAGCAATAGCTTTGATGCTTAAGGAATAAAATGGACCTAAACACAAAACTTAACCAAAATTGTCAATTTTCTAAGTATAAAAAGGGCACATAATTCTGTCAAAATGCATGCCAGAGTTATCTAACTTTGCCTGCCCAGTCCCCTCATGATAGTAAGTAAGTGTACCAAGTTTGAATGCAATAGCATTGATACTCACTGAGAAAAGTGGAACTAAACGCAAAACTTAACCAAAATTTTAAATTTTTTAAGTATAAAAAGGGCACATAATTGTGTCAAAATGCACGCCAGAGTTATCTAACTTTGCCTGCCCAGTCCCCTCATGATAGTAAGTAAGTGTACCAAGTTTGAATGCAATAGCATTGATACTTTCTGAGAAAAGTGGACCTAAACGCAAAACTTAACCGGACGCCGACGCCAACGCCAACGCCAACGCCGACGCCAAGGTGATGACAATAGCTCATAATTTTTTTTCAAAAAATAGATGAGCTAAAAATGCAACAGCACTAAAAGGTAGCATTTGCTGTTTAATGTTCATCAATTCATACTCAATTTGAAGACCTAACTTCTATGTAATAACTTTACTTTCTGAAAATATTAGTGTTTGATATCTACAAATTTCATGAAGGTGAGCATTTGAGTATTTTGATCCGACACAATTTTTGTGAATTCAATCTCCCTTGGCAGTCCAAAAATATTATTGCAACCATCGAAGAGGAAGCGTTACAGTAAACTATGATAAGTATTAAATTAATGAAATATTGAGGTATTATAAATATATAAAATAACATGTACGTGGGCATGTACGGCTTTCCATTTATATGAACATGTATATTTTTAAGTAAAATTTTAATATTTGTGACTACGTCAGAATTGTTTTTTTTATCGAATGGTATTGAATGTATAACATACATTGAAAAAAATTCGAATGACAAAATGATTTTATTTTCAACAATTATTTACAATTTACACCTAAGAATGAAACAAGTGTTTAATACAATAAATGTAAGTACTTGAAATTATTTTCAGATAAAGTAATATAAATATCATAGGTTGTTATGGATGCAAAGAAGTAGGCAGTAGGAACACCGTTGCAATACCTAGATTCTTGGGGTAAAAAAAAAAAATCAATCCCTACCCTACCTAGCTTTTTTGAGACTGTTGCCCTTAACACAAAATCTTATTTTTTTGGCCCTACCACTCTGAAGGTTGTGGGTTCAATCCCCAGCTTGAGCATTTATTTGAGCACTTTTTTTCACATTTATAAGCTACACGACCTCATGACAATTGACACTTATGACAGTTTGTGTCGTCTTTTGAGAGTATGAAATGCATTAATCGTATTTATTTGCTAGATGATGGACTGACAAAAACTCTATTAATATGTGGGTAAGTTAAGTGCCAACAACTTTTTTAGCCAGCGAAACCTAGCTGAAATAATTCGCGTTCAGAATAAATCTGAACGCTGAAACTCCTGTCAGTAAAAACCATGACAAAAATAAATACAATACTATTGTGGGAATTACAGTATTTACAAGTGTATATATCTAAAATCTACCCGTTGTTTGACAAATATGAACTAAGATTACAAAAAATTCCAGAATTTCATTCGACATCATAGACATTGAACGATCATTTTCTCAAAGGCAACCATTTTGGCATTGTTGTTGTTGTTCTTATTTCGTACCATAGCTATTTTGTACCTATTACTTTTGGGGTATTTTGTTACCATCGATTCTAATATTTTAGTTATAATAGTTATAATTCTTCTTTTGCTTTTTCTTATGATTATTATTTCCAATTTCATTTCTTACTGTTGTGTGCATATTGCACACTATTTTTGTTAAAACTCAGTTACAAACATAGTTGAATTTAACCTCCATCAAGGGAGATAACATGAACCTTTACTAAACAAGGATTAATATTGGATGAAACAAACTCGAAATATAGTTTATTAACGGGTAAATTTCGATGTATTTTGCTCAATATATACTATTTAGGCAACGTTCTTTCATAATAGTCACAAATATTTGTGTATTTAAATTCAGGAGTGATGCGACCGAAATTCGTGTCGGAACTCTCGCTATTAAAAAGATAGAGTTGACTATTGACGACAAGAGTCTGCCAAAGCAAAAATCATCAAAAGACTCTTAGGCGGCAATTTATATTGACTACAGCGAAACCCTTGTTAACCGAAAGTTATATAGGATTCTATCGCGAAAATATGTTGCTTTTCAAATCAAATCTTTGTGTTTTACAATTTAATGGATTTTACCTTCTTGTTTCACTTCAGCTTGATCCGCATCTTGTTTTTGCCTCATGTTTTGATATTCGTTTCTTGTGTTGAACGGCATTTCAGCAATTAGAGCTACCAAATTTTATTTCAATCCAGCTAGCGAGATCTCGCTACAGATTCGTGACGTCACTTTCTCAAAATGGCGGCGCCCGGTGAAAGAAAATACACCATACGATTGGTGTATGTTTGTGTTGGAATATTCATCGGACTGTCAGTAGCCGCTACTTTTGCGTATCATTTCCATAACTTCAATACCGCACTGTGGGGTCTTTGTTCAGGTAAAAGATCGTTAAAGCAGTCTGTAGTTGTGAATTTAAATTGTCTGACTGACAGTCAAGGGAGATAATTTATGTACTAAATCATAACCTATTTGTTTATGTAAATTACTAAAAATCATAATTCCCTCAAGAAAGACACCCAGACGTCTTGATTTGTAGTAAATATTTGATTTGTCTGAAAAATCACGCTATTTCAAAATTAACGCATACACACACTGATAAATTACACGCTAAATCTAGAATTAGAAACCATTTTATGGCCCAGATTCGCAGACAATACGCCTATTATACGGCCCAAATTTGCGGACCATACTGTTTCAAAGCCCAGATATGGGACCATACAGCCCAGATAAGCAGACCGTACCAACTATGTCAGAATTAATATTCATTTCATGTTCCACTTACTTCAATATTGTATTAAGAAGAAAGATTATAACATTGAAACAAACAAAAAACAATGTAACAAATATCTGTAAAATAATACATTTATAACAATTTTGAGTGATCTATCTACAAATGTATGTGCAAGACCTAACATCTATTATATACAAGTAAACAAACAGACATTTACCTTTACACTCAACCGTTCACACATATACATACAATGTACAACACTCATTCAGCAACTTAATAGTACATATCTCTATACAAACAAATGACAGAGTCCATAACATCACCACTTCCTGACTCTTCAGTCAACAACAGGTTTTTCTGTGTCTGTTGAATGACCATCGGTCCATAAGCAGGGTTCGACACTAAGGCACGTCCGACAGACATTGTCTAGTAAGATTGGTGGTCGGGCTAGTAAAACTGCTGGCTAGCTTGTTCGACTGGCCATACATAAAAAATCTATACTGATTCATATAACTATAACAAACTGCTGTGAAAACCATTCTTCAAAGTGTGTAAAATTACTCTGGTATCCGTTATTTACATCAGAACAAAACTAGTGTATATAAATAAATGTGGAGCATTCACATGATTCATCGCTATTTTTAGACGCGTAGGAGAGCTTCCTGCAGAAATTGCTTGTTTCCATTGGTCAAGTTGTCATGAATATTTATGATTTTCTGCAGTGTTTTAAAATTTTACAGCATGTTTTTAAGACTTCTATCGAAAATTGGTATCGTCAATGTAAACATTTTTGCGTAGCAGACAAGACAATGTAATTTCAAGAATGGCTTTGATCAAGTTTGGATTTTCGTTAAACAAATCAGTTAATAAAAAAGAATCTGCGGTAAAACTGACAGGAAACGTAAATATGAAAAAAAAAACGAAAGCGTCAATTTTATCCTTGATGGAAAATGGAGTCTGTTTCCGTGGCTTGAATTTGACGAAGAAAAGCAAAACAAATATTTTTATTTTATTGTTTCCTCTATGCATTAAAATAACGTTATGGTGTTCACTGATTATTTACTGATAAATCCTGATTAAATAGTTTCATGACACAAGTGTGTTTATTTGCTATGTCATTTATGGTCTAGTAGACATCAGATTCGGGCTAGTACATTTTAAGAGGAGCTGGTCCGATGGTCTTGCTGTAAAAAAAAGTAAATGTTGATCCCTGTCCATAAGGCACCCGCAGTTTTACGTGGTTGACTTCATCTACATCTATGTTCTCATCAGTGGTCTCGTAGTGACGACACCTGATACATACAAAACGCTGATTTTGTACAGCTTTATACTCCTCCTCTATAAACTTATTATGGTATAATTTCCACATTGGATATGATGCCACTGTTTTCACTTGTCACAAGTCACCGCTCTTGAGGTGGGGTCAATTCTCTCAAAATAAACATGAAGGCGCATGCATTTTGCACAATATGGCAAGACCATAATTATCCTTACCAGATATTTGTAAATTATAATGTCTTCAAGAAAAACAATTTTCACTCTTTACATTTAATCAGTAATTAAAGACGTGCTCACTCTATAAGTGTATATTATCAGTTTATGTAATTATTAACATCAATCAATATGTGTCATAAATACGGCGCACACAAGATGCAAACATATGCCGATGTTGTCAACAATAATAAACAATTGTAACACTTAACTTTTAATTGGTTATCACAGACATGTTTAGCAATAAGGGTATATCATCAATTACTGGAATAGATAACATCAATCAATAAGAGTAATAAATAGGGCGTTGAAAAAGGTCTGTTGAAAAATATGTCCCCCAGCGGACCATTTATAGTTCACTCTTCATGAAACTTGGCCAGAACATTTGTTCTAATGAAATTTTTGACTGCACAGATCAGTTCCTTTGTGTCTCAGGTGAGCGACTTTGGGCATTTAAGGCTACCTTGATTAAATTAGTGACTGGACATTGTCTCCCACATTTGATTGGCTGTTGTAAAGGTCAAGAAAGTAAAAAGCTGGGTTAAATGGCTAAGCCGAAAAAAATGTCCTGTGTGGCTGGACAATTTTCTGGTGTTGTTCAAAAATTTTCCTATACAATTATTATTACCATAAACTTTAACAAATGTCTCTAAGTTTTTATAATGAAATGCCCTATAAAGGTTTCAGTAAATTTAATTATTGAAATGTGCCAGGTTACACTCTCAAAAAGTCATCTGAATTTACCAGAAGGCATGTTTCAGTTTAAAAACTTAACATGTTATTCTTTTTTCCCCCTGCATGTTGGAAAAGAATTGACGATCACTAAGATTTCGCTGTGATGTTTTAAGATGGGAGACAATAGCATGAAACCTGTGCAAAAACAAAAAAGTAGCTGGAAAAAAACAGTGAAAACAAGGGAACTTTGATGTTCTTAGTGTTTAATATCACATGGCATACCTTATTTATTATGTCCCCATCACTATAGTGGGGGACATATTGTTTTTGCCCTGTCTGTTGGTTTTTTGCTTTGTTTGTTTGCGCAAATTTTAACATTCACCATAACTTTTGCAATATTGAAGATAACAACTTCATATTTGGCATGCATGTGTATCTCATGGAGCTGCACATTTTGACTGGTGAAAGGTCAAGGTCATCCTTCAAGGTCAAATATATGGGTCAAAATCACTCATTTAATATACACTTTTGCAATATTGAAGATAGCAACTTGATATTTGGCATGCATGTGTAACTCATGAAGCTGCACATTTTAAGTGGTGAAAAGTCAAGGTCAAATATTTGGCTTCAAAGCGGCGCAGTAGGGGACATTGTGTTTCTGACAAACACATCTCTTGTTTCGATAATGCATTCCGCTTAGAATGCTCTTAAAGAAAAAGTATGGTTATGGGGATCGCTACTTAAAGTTACATGGGGTTTGGAATAAGTATATAATAATCTAAAGGCTAATCAAATATTTAATAAGAACTTACTGTGAAACAACTCAAACCATTGTAAGAGAAAGTTTGCAAGCTTAAGTTACGCATTTGTTGTAGATCAATCTTTAAATTTGATTTTTATGCTCCTCATATATATAATATATTTATTTATATATAGTAAGGAACCCCAAACTGGCAACTATATGCTCCCCATATATATATATACAAATGTAGTTGCCAGTTTGGGGTTCCTTACTTACTTCCGTCACACTTTTGTTATGCCCCCCTTTGAAGAAGAGGGGGTATATTTAGAGCTGTAACGATTCACCCATCATTCGATTCGATTCGATTTCGATACCAAATGGTCCGATTCGATTATTCTCGATTCGATTCAATTTAAACTATTTGCTGCTTATTTTACAAACTATTTCATGTTTGGTTTGTCCAGGGCATGAATTAATATTTTTCGGTATTTGTTATTAACTTTTTATGTTGTACATATAACATGTTTATTTTTTAAATAAAATTATAAACGCAACATTGTTTTATAAGTAACAAATTTATTGAACAAAACTTCCTGTTGAGTTATTCGTAAATAACATAAAATGCACTATGTGTCACGTGTGTTTAACAAAAAAACAATACAAAAAAAAATGTGTAAGTATATAAGCAACTTCCAGTTGACTACTTAACAGAATACACACAATTTAGTAAACAAACCATATGTATTGAGGAACAAAATGAGATCAAAACATCACATGGGTATAATTTAGTAACAGTAACTTTCTGTTATCAAAATGTAGGTGATACAAATCACATCTGAAATATCAACCGAGTGTTATCTCTTTAAATGTTGCCTCAAATTTGTAGTGCTTCCAGATTTAGGGAAACTTACGTCAACAAAACACGTTTTGCAAGTTGCCTTTGCATCTGAACCTTCACGAAATCCGAAATTTCCCATACTTTTTATTTTAATTTTGACGGTGCGTCATTTAGCGTGGTTGAAGAAGCCATTTTACCGGCTGATGTAATGCTCAGTATGTTATTCATTCATTCATTGGATGCCATATTGGCTATTGACCAATCACAAGACGTATTACAAATGGCAAGAAAGTTTAGACGACTGATTTGGAAAGTTAGGTTTAAAATGCGGATCAATCGGGATTGCAGTGAATCGAATCAAACTTGGCCGTATTGGTATCGAAATAGAATCGGCGGCGTTGAACCGGTTTTTCGATGCATCGAACCGAATCGTTACAGCTCTAGGTATATTGCTTTGCTCATGTCGGTCTGTCGGTCGGTCCGTCCACCAGGTGGTTGTCAGACGATAACTCAAGAACGCTTGAGCCTAGGATCATGAAACTTCACAGGTACATTGATCATGACTCGCAGATGACCCCTATTGATTTTGAGGTCACTAGGTCAAAGGTCAAGGTCACGGTGACCCGAAATAGTAAAATGGTTTTTGAATGATAACTCAAGAACGCATACGCCTAGGATCATGAAACTTCATGGGTAGATTGATCATGACTCGCAGATGACCCCTATTGATTTTGAGGTCACTAGGTCAAAGGTCAAGGTCACGGTGACCCAAAATAGTAAAATGGTTTCCGGATGATAACTCAAGAACGCATTCGCCTAGGATCATGAAACTCCATGGGTAGATTGATCATCACTCGCAGATGACCCCTATTGATTTTGAGGTCACTAGGTCAAAGGTCAAGGTCACGGTGACCCGAAATAGTAAAATGGTTTTCGGATGATAACTCAAGAACGCATATGCCTAAGATCATGAAACTTCACAGGTAGATTGATCATGTCACGCAGATGACCCCTATTGATTTTGAGGTCACAAGGTCAAAGGTCAAGGTCACGGTGACCCGAAATAGTAAAATGATTTTCGGATCATAACTCAAGAACGCTTTTGCCTAGGATCATGACACTTCATAGGTACATTGATCGTGACTCACAGATAACCCCTATTGATTTTCAGGTCACTAGGTCAAAGGTCAAGGTCACAGTGACAAAAAATGTATTCACACAATGGCTGCCACTACAACGGACAGCCCATATGGGGGGCATGCATGTTTTACAAACAGCCCTTGTTCTCATAGTGCCTTCAATATTTTACCGATCTTTTACATATTTGGCATGTAGGTACCTTGCATGGACCTCTACCTTTTGATGATGTTTGAGGTCACTGGTTTCAAGGTCACTGAGGCTAATGATAGATTTTTCAGTCACAATTTTGTTACAGTTTCTCATAGCACCTTCAATATTTTTAGCTCACATGAGCACAACGTGCTCATGGTGAGCTTTTGTGATCGCCTTTTTTCCGACGTGCGTCGTCAACATTTTGCCTTGTGAACACTCTAGCCACATTTATTGTCTGATCTTCATGAAATTTTGTCTGAACATTTGTCCCATTGATACCTCAACTGAGTTCGAAACTGGGTCATGCTGGGTCAAAAACTAGGTCACTAGGTCAAAAAAAGAAAAACCTTGTGAACACTGTTGAAGTCACATTTGATGCCCAATCTTCATGTAACTTTGTCAAAATGTGTGTCTAAATGATATGTTGGTTGAGTTCAAAAATGGCTCCGGTCCGTTGAAAAACATGGCCGCCAGGGGGCGGGGCAGTATTCCTTATATGGCTATAGAGAAACCTTGTGAACACTCTAGAAGTCACAATTTTTGCCCAATCATTATGAAACTTGGTCAAAATATTGGTTTCATTGATACTCGGATGAGTTCGAACATGGTCCAGATCGGTGAAAAAACATAGCCGCCAGGGGGCGGGGCAGTTTTCCTTATAAGGCTATAGTAAAACCTTGTTAACACTCTAGAGGCCACATTTATTGTCCAATCTTCATGAAATTTGGTAGGATGATTGGTCATAATGATATCTTGAATGAGTTCGAAAATGGTTACGTTTGCTTGATAAACATGGCTGCCAAGGGGCGGGGCATTTTTCCATATGGCTATATATGGCTATAGTAAAACCTGGTGAACACTCTAGAGGCCACATTTATTGTCCAATCTTCATGAAATTTGGTAAGAAGATTGGTCTCAATGATATCTTGGATGAGTTCGAAAATGGTTACGTTTGTTTGAAAAACATGGCTGCCAAGGGGCGGGGCATTTTCCTTATATGGCTTTATATGGCTATAGTAAACTCTTAATGTTAACACTCTAGAGGCTACGTTTATTGTCCGATCTTCATGAAACTTGGTCAGAAGATTCACCCCAATAATATCTTGGACAAGTTCAAAAATGATGCTGGTTGGTTCAAAAACATGGCTGCCAGGGGGCGGGCATTTTTCCTTATATGGCTATAGTAAAACCTTGTTAACACTCTAGAGGCCACATTTATTTTCCAATCTTCATGAAACTTGGTAAGAAGATTTGTCCTAATGATAGCTTGGATGAGTTTGAAAATGGTTTTGGTTGCATAAAAAACATGGCCACTAGGAAGCGGGGTATTTTTCCTAATATGGCTATATATCATGCTTTAGTTAAACATTGTTTACACTCTAGAGGCCACATTTATTGTCCGATCTTCATGAAACTTGGTCAGATGATTTGTCCCAATGATATTTTGGATGAGTTCGAAAATGGTTCCAGTTGGCGGAAAAACATGGCTGCCAAGAGGGCGTGGCATTTTTCCTTATATAGCTATAGTTAAACGTTGTTAACACTCTAGAAGCCATATTTATTGTTCGATCATCATGAAACTTTGTCAGAAGATTTGTCCCAATCATATTTTGGACAAGTTCGAAAGTGGTTCCAGTTGCTTGAAAAACATGGCCACCATTGGTCGGGCATTTTTCCTTATATGGACTAATGAATATTCATGAAACTTTGTCAGTATATTTGTTTAAATGATACCTTGGATGTGTATGAAAATGGTTCTGGTCTGTTGAAAAACGTGGCTGCCAGAGTGTTCACTAGTCCTGAAAGTTGGTAAGAACATATTGTTCCAATGACATCTTGGGCTGCACAGAACAGGTCAGTTCCTTTGAATATCAGGTGAGCGACTTTGGACCTTTCAGGCCCTCTTGTTCCGATCTCTTACATATTTGGCATGTAGGTACCTTTCATGGACCTCTACCTTTTGATGAGGTTTGAGGTCACTGGGGTCAATGTCACCGAGGCTAATAATAGATTTTTCGGTCACAATTTTGTTACAGTTTCTTATAGCGCCTTCCAAATTTTACCGTTCTCTTACATATTTGGCATGTACGTACCTTGCATGAACCTCTACCTTTTGATGATGTCTGAGGTCACTGGGGTCAAGGTCAAGGTCACTGAGGCTAATAATAAATTTTTCAGTCACAATTTTGTTATAGTTTCTTTTAGCGACTCAGTGCTTTCCACAAGAAAAAATATTATTATTTAGGTATAGTAAGATAACAAAATAAAACAAAAGATTGCCAAGCAATATGGTCCCCTACTGGTGAAACTCCACCATTGTCAGTTATTTCTTTATATTTTTTTTACATTTGTTGCCAGCGCAACCACAATTTTTGACGTAGGAACAAAATGAATTGACGTGCATAATCTTCATATTGCCTTCTGTCCATGTACTGTCCATGTATCAAGTTTCATGAAAAAATATGGAGAACATTTTTTAGTTATTGCAGGATCCATAAAAGTGTGATGGACTAACAGACTGACATACAGAATGACAGACTGACGCACAGAGCGAAACCATAAATCCCCTCCGGTTTCACCAGTAGGGGACAATAACCTTTTCATGTTGTCAAGTTTTAAATGATGTGTTGACTTTTCTACAGTACCTGAAACAAGGATATCAGTAAAACTGATGGATGCTCCTCAATTATGCTTTGTCGATAAATGGTTTAATTGTGTGATTTTACTTGTAACGGTATATTTAATTTGGTTATTTAAGTCAACTTAAAGTATTATTTCACATTCAAAGTGAACCATTTTTCAGCGGTGCCAGCAGCTATAGCGCTGATAGTTGTCATTGGCTGGAGACGGCAATGGTGGGAGGTGCAGCCTGGCAGGCTACGAGGGTTCATGCTTGTGGGCTGCTTCATACAGCTGGCAGGAGTGTGTGGCTTTGTCACATACCTCACCCTGGCAATAACCAAGAAGCAGGGTAATAAGCTTCTATTGTAAACGCGTATTATTAGATACACCGTTAGTAACTGATGGTGTATGGTATATACACCCTCAGTAATTTCATACTATACAAGAGCGAAGCTCGAGTATGGTATTAAATTACTGAGGGTGTATATCTCATACACTGTCAGTTACTAACGGTGTAACGGTTATATCTCAACCGACTGCACGATCACTCGGGTAGTATGGAAATTACTCGGGGTGTATGGAAAATACTCCATGGGCACGTGACTGCTCTAAGCCAATCAAATAAGGTCATTTTTATAGGAGGTGAGATATATGTTTATGCCACTTTTGTGAGGTTGTACAAAAAATTGTGGCAATTAAAAAAGCATTGACCCTTACTTATTTTTATGCCCCCAGTAGGGTGGCATATAGTAGTTGAACTGTCCGTCAGTCAGTCAGTCTGTCCGTCCAACCAAAAACTTTAATGGCCATATTTTTTTCAATATTGAACATAGCAACTTGATATTTGGCATGAATGTGTATCTCATCGAGCTGAACATTTTGAGGGGTGATAGGTCAAGGTTAAGGTCATCCTTCAAGGTCAAATGTCAAATATATGGTTGTCTGTCCGAAAATTTTAACATTGGCAATAACTTTTTCAATATTGAAGATAGCAACTTGATATTTGGCATGCATGTGTATCTCATCGAGCTGAACATTTTGTGGGGTGAAAAGTGAAGGTCAAGGTCAAATGTCAAATGTATGGGGTCTGTCTGTCTGTCCGAAAACTTTAACATTGGCCATAACTTTTTTAATATTGAAGATAGCAACTTGATATTTGACATGCAAGTGTATCTCATGGATCTGCACATTTTGAAAGGTGAAAGGTCAAGGTCATCCTTCAAGGTCTAAGGTCAAATATATGGCATCTGTCCGTCCGAAAACTTAAACATTCGCCATAAATTTGTTATGCCCCCAAAGGGTGGTATATAGTCTATGAACTGTCCTTCATTCTGTCCGTCTGTCTGTTCGTCAGTCAGTCAGTCCATCCGTCCGAAAACATTAACATTGCCCATAACTTTTGCAATATTGAAGATAGCAACTTGATATTTGGCATGTACGTTTATCTCATGGAGCTGCACATTTTGAGTGGTGAAAGGTCAAGGTCATCCTTCAAGGTCAAAGATATGGCTTCAAAGCTGAACAGTAGGGGGCATTGTATTCGTGACAAACACATCTCTTGTTATTATATACGGTTATTACTCTTAGTTTTCAAAAATCATGAACAATTTTTGCGTCTAAAACCTTAGATGCATTAAATATTACGGAATTAGAGGTGTGCAAATTAACGAAGATTTGTTCTTAGTAATGTTCCCACTCGTTGGTCATTTCCAGGCCTGGTTATCTATGGTGAGGGTTACTACCTGGCCTGTGTGTGGTGCTTTATGACCTGGAAGTGGGCATTCTTGCTGTTCCTGTACTCGCGGCAGTACTGGCGCGCCTACAGCAAGGAGAGGCGGGCCCTCACTGACCCGGACCATGACACCACTGTCAACTATGGAACCTAGTGTTAGGGTTGAACAGTGGAAGATGCTATTGTTTAACATAATAAATGTATTGAAATTTCATTGAACCATAGTTTATACAATAGTACCTGTTTAATTTCATAAAAAAGGGAATTCTTCATTAAAAATGTATATTTATATAAGAAATTAAATGAAAAATGTTGCTATACTGCTTTTTTTAAATAAACAAAATATGGCTGATCTTACGTTAAATGACATAATCATGTTAGAAAGGCAGTAATCTTTTATACCTTTAATACAGAATTGGTCTTCACACAGGCTTCCATTATTGTAAGGATTTCGCATTAAGTCCTAACATGAGCTCTAAATCAAATTCTTGTTGGTGTCTTAATTGGATATATATATATATATATATATATATATATATATATATATATATATATATATATATATATATATATATATATATATATATATATATATATATATGATAGCTAATTGTTGGTGCTTTTGATATTTTTTCTTACATTTTTACATTACCATTTTGAAAATGTAATTTGTTGATATTATTATGCCCCCCTTCGAAGAAGAGGGGGTATATTTGTTTTGCACATGTTGGTCCGTCCGTACGTATGTCCACCAGATGGTTTACGTATGATAACTCAAGAACGCTTACGCCTAGGATCATGAAACTTCATAGATACATTGATCATGACTGGCAGATGACCCCTATTGATTTTGAGGTCACTAGGTCAAAGTTCAAGGTCACAGTGACTTGTTCTTGGATGCAGTTTAGGACTACATTTGCAGATAACATTATGTACTGGTGTGTGGGGTCTCCGTCCCCACCAGATGGTTTCCGGATGATAACTCAAGAACTCTTATGCCTAGGATCATGAAACTTCATAGGTACATTCATCATGACTGGCAGATCACCCCTATTGATTTTGAGGTCACTAGGTCAAAGGTCAAGGTCACAGTGACATGTTCTTGGATGCAGATTAGGACCACATTTGCAGATAATAGATTATATTATGTACTAGTGTGTGGGGTCTCCGTCCCCACCAGATGGTTTCCTGATGATAACTCAAGAAAGCTTACGCCAAGGTTCATGAAACTTCATAGGTACATTGATCATGGCTGGCAGATGACCCCTATTGATTTTCAGGACAGTAGGTCAAAGGTCAAGGTCACAGTGACTCGAAATAGTAAAATGGTTTCCGGATGATAACTCAACAATACTTACGCCTAGGATCATGAAACTTCATAGGTACATTGATCATGACTGGCAGATGACCCCTATTGATTTTCAGGTCACTAGGTCAAGGTCACAGTGACTTGAAACAGTAAAATGTTTTCCAGAAGATAACTCAAGAATGCTTAGGCCCAGGATCATGAAACTTCATGAAACATTAATCATGACTTGCAGATGACCCCTATTGATTTTCAGGTCACTAGGTCAAAGGTCAAGGTCACAGTGACTCAAAAGAGTAAAATGGTTTCCGGATGATAACTCAAGAATGCTTACGCCTAGGATCATGAAACTTCATAGGTACATTGATCATGACTGGCAGATGACCCCTATTGATTTTCAGGTCACTAGGTCAAAAGTCAAGGTCACAGTGACAAAAAACGTAATCATACAATGGCTGCCACTTCAACTGACAGCCCATATGGGGGGCATGCATGTTTTACACACAGCCCTTGTTTAATTTTGATATTGTTGTTTTGTGTTTATTTTTCTATAGACAAAGAGTTTATCACAGTGCCAAAGATCTTGTAAATTTTAAGATCTTGTAGAGCTCATACATTTAAACTTGATGTAATTAGTCGTTTGAAGCAGGAGGCCGGTAATAAAATTTGATTTAAAATATACATGTTTAATCCTTGGAATATCTCTTTGAAAATATTCATTTTGAAGGAATGCCCTGAACAAAAAAAATACTCGGTAAAACTTTTCTTTGGTATTGTTTACTTGTCATATTGTTTGTTAAATACTCTAATAACTGTGCAAAAAATTGATATTTGGTTTTTCATATTTTTTGCTTAATTGTTTTTGTTGGTTCATTGTACTGCTAGTGCCAAATAAAGCAAACAGTGTCTAAAATATATTATGTGTCGTGTGTGCTTGAATGTTTTTGGTTATATTTTATAAATATTCAATGCGTATCTTTAAACATGTATATCATATTTTACAAATTATGTAAATGAAGGTTTTATCTTAAATAGTAAAGATTTATAGACATTATTGTTAATTGATGATGGAATGCAATAAAGGTGATGGTTACATTGCTTTGTTTCTGTACAATACAATAATAGGCCTTCTGTCATTACCCGTATGGTTTCTGTATTGTTTGCCCCCCTTCGAAAAAGAGGGGGTATATTGTTTTGCTTATGTCGGTCGATCCGTCCGTCCACCAGATGGTTTCAGGATGATAACTCAAGAACGCTTAGGCCAAGGATCATGAAACTTCATTGGTAGATTGATCATGACTGGCAGATGACCCCTATTGATTTTCAGGTCACTAGGTCAAAGGTCAAGGTCACAGTGACTCGAACCAGTAAAATGGTTTCCGGATGATAACTCAAGAATGCTTACGCATAGGATCATGAAACTTCATAGGTACATTGATCATGACTGGCAGATGACCCCTATTGATTTTCAGGTCAGTAGGTCAAAGGTCAAGGTCACAGTGACTCAAAAGAGTAAAATGGTTTCCGGATGATAACTCAAGAATGCTTACGCGTAGGATCATGAAACTTCATAGGTACATTGATCATGACTGGCAGATGACCCCTATTGATTTTCAGGTCACTAGGTCAAAGGTCAAGGTCACAGTGACTCGAAACAGTAAAATGGTTTGCGGATGATAACTCAAGAATGCTTACGCCTAGGATCATGAAACTTCATAGGAACATTGATCATGACTGGCAGATGACCCCTATTGATTTTTAGGTCACTAGGTCAAAGATCAAGGTCACAGTGACTCGAAACAGTAAAATGGTTTGCAGATGATAACTCAAGAATGCTTACGCCTAGGATCATGAAACTTCATAGGTACATAGATCATCACTGGCAGATGACCCCTATTGATTTGCAGGTCACTAGGTCAAAGGTCAAGGTCACAGTGACAAAAACCGTATTCACACAATGGCTGCCACTACAACTGACAGCCCATATGGGGGGCATGCATGTTTTACAAACAGCCCTTGTTTAAAAAAAAGTGCCATTGGTCTTTTACAAAGTTTGTTCAAACCATGGCACTTGGATTTTAAAACTGGCCTCATGTTGATTGTTTTTGGGAGTTGTGCCAATGCAGAAAAACTGGTAATTTAAGTAATGAGTAAAAACATTTGCTTTGGAAATCTATTTCACTGCATTAAAACATGTGCTTTGGAAATCTATTTCACTGCATTAAAACATGTGCTTTGGAAATCTATTTCACTGCATTAAAACATGTGCTTTGGAAATCTATTTCACTGCATAAAAACATGTGCTTTGGAAATCTATTTCACTGCATAAAAACGTGCTTTGGTCACCTAAACACAGAAAATTAGTTGTGGAGCTCTAGAAATCTTTAATGTACATGTACTAGGAAGTTTTAAAATACATTTGAACAGGGTTCAAACAGCAAAGCTTGAATAGAACCAATAGTCAAATTTTACTGGACAAAGCAATTCAGGGATTCCTATCTAAGACATCAACATTCCACTTTCAAGCACTAGAAAAGTAACTCAATCAAATATTTTTTGTTTCAACTAAAAGAAGTTCCTAAAAAAAAACTCATTACACAAGCAAATTTTTACTAAGTTTGAACTTTTAAAGTGATGGCCGATTTAGGCACTTTCAGACTCATTTTTAACATTATTTAGACCATTATTATTGCTTTTTTTCAATATGGCAAATACTTGAAATGTTCCAAAATTATGCCACCAGATACATATTAGACCTGACTTAAAGGGGCCTTTTCAGGTTTTGGTAAATTGACAAAACTTAAAAAAGTTGTTTCAGATTCGCAAATTTTAGTTATATTTGTGAGGAAATAGTACTACTGAACATTTACCATGCTCTAAAATATCCGCTATATGTATCTTTTGACGATTTGAAAACTTGAAAATTGTAAAGCGTTGCAACGCGAAACGATGGAATAATTCTGAGAGTTCTGTTGTTGTCGTTAAATTTTATGGAACTACGAGAATTGCTTATATTAAGTAAAAAATACCTCTCATAGCATGATCACAGATGACCAAGTGGTCCAAGCGGAAGGAATCCGGGGGTCAGTGGTTGAGCCCTGTTGCGGGTTACTTATTTTAGCTCACCTGAGCACAACATGCTCATGTTGAGCTTTTGTGATCGTTTGTCCGTCGTGCGTCGTCCATCGTGCGCCGTCAACATTTGCCTTGTTAACTCACTAGAGGCCACATTTATTGTCCAATCTTCATGAAATTTAGTCAGAAGATTGGTCTCAATGACATCTTCGATTAGTTCGAAAATGGTTACGTTTGCTTGAAAAACATGGCTGCCAGGGGGCGGGCAGTTTTCCTTATATGGCTATATATGGCTATAGTAAAATCTTGTTAACACTCTAGAGGCCACATTTATTGTCTGATCTTCATGAAACTTGGTCAGAAGATTACTCTCAATAATATCTTGGACGAGTTCGAAAATGATGCCGGTTGGTTGAAAAACATGGCCGCCAGGGGGCGGGCAGTTTTCCTAATATGGCTATAGAAAAACCTTGTTAACACTCTAGAGGCCACATTTATTTTCCGATCTTTATGAAACTTGCTCAGAAGATTTGTCCCAATGATATCTTGGATGAGTTCAGAAATGGTAACCTTAGCTTGAAAAACTTCGTTTGTGGGGGAATAACAATGTCTGTTACTTTCTATTACCCATGTGAATTAACATGTGAAAATAAATTATGGCATACACTTGTGTCACTAAAACATGACCAGCTTGAGTTACAATCCAGTAAGCTCTTCCTAGACTTTTAAGCACGGGGTCCAAGGTGTCAATCCAAGACTTGGGCACAATGTGCTCGCCCAGCCATGGTGGCAATCCAAGACTCGGGCACAATGTGCACGCCCAGTGACAGAATGACTTTGGCTTAGGCTCATATTCTGCCTTGATCATTTTAGTTAAGTAAAGAATGCTGAAATAGTCTATTAAAGTTACAAACAAGATTTTACCAAATTACCAATTATTTTGTTCAGACTTGAACAGAATTTTCAATCAAAACAGAAATTATATTTGGTTATAATATATTACTATAAATAACTAGAGTGTTGCGGTTGGAGACATATGCCCCTCCAAACAGGGCTTTGACCTAGTGATACCAATTTTCAATAGGGGTCATCTACTGTCAAATACCAATTCACATGGGAAGTGTCAAGCCAATCGGTGAATCAGTTGACGAGTTATTGATTGGAAACCATTTCACACTTAGTATGACAGTGACGTTGACTTTTGACCTAGTGACCCAATTTCAATAGGGGTCACCTTCTGCTCAAGGTTAAAGCACATGGGAAGTGTCAAGCCAATCAGTCTATTCGTTGACATGTTATCAATCAGAAACAGTGACCTTGACATTTTGACCCAAATTTCACAAGGGGTCATCTACTGTCCAAGGTCAATGCACATGTGAAGTTTCAAGCCAATCGGTCGATTCGTTAATGAGTTATTAATCCGATTAGATTTTCACACTTATTGTGACAGTGAATTTTGACCTATTGACCCCAATTTCAATAGGGGGCATCTACTGTTTAAGGCCAATGAACATGTGACGTCAATCAGTCAATTCGTTGACGAGTTATTAATCGCAAAAATCCTAGTCTACCTGACAGGCCAACCAACATCCATCAAAAAATATATACCCCCTCTTCTTCCAAGAGGGGCATAATAAATGCATTAAAGATTATACATGTAGCTATGTTGCGAAAAAATATTGGAACAACAACAAAATACCTCGATGTCTTAATAAATATATTTAGTTGGATTTGATCCATCAAAAACATAACTGGCAAACTGTACATGAATCAGTAAAACATTAGAATACAAATCTATCTATATGTAATCAATGCACACAAGGCCTTGCAAGAGAAAGCTATGTCCTCTGCAAATATTTATTTTTTCCTTGAAGTCATGACTTTCATTTTAAACTAGTGTGACTTACTCATTACTTTTGGAAAAGTTAATGAAACGAATGCAGGCTAAACTACTATTAATCTTCAACTGTAACCATGACATTGAGCCTGTGTGACCTACTTGTGCTTTTTTCACATCATTTCAATAACCTGCACATTGAAGTCAAGCTTCGTTAAAAACCCTTCCGACCATAGAAGACATAGAGAAGAGGGGAAAAGTGAGGCTCACACTTTTCATAGTGAAGTGACCTTTACATTGAAACAGCCTGACTGACTTATGCCTTTTGAGTATTGTGTCAGTGGCCTATATATTGTGGCCAAGTTTGATTAACCCTTTCCAACTCAGAGCAAAAGTGGAAATGGAAAATAGCATAAAATCAGAACAGCCTGATAGTGACTCGCAGTCTGTTCAGGTTTAATGAAGCCTTCAAAACTTTAATCTTGTAAGGTCTTAAATTACACATAACTTTCTTAGGGACTATAAATACGTGAAAATACGTATCTAAGTGGTAAAGGATTAAAATCCTTCCTAGGGTACAGGAGATATGGATCAGGTGTGAAATTGAGGCGCAGATTTTGACCTTAAATAACGATTTGAGCTTGTATGACTGATCCTTGCATTCTTCACGTTGTAAAGACATTGACTTGACATTTCAGGCAAATTTGATGAAAATCATTTAAAATAAATTTGAATACAAATGTGTTTTGGACAGATTGACAGACTTATTAACAAACTGCATTCCTATAATGCCCTATAAGGCAGGGATTAAACTGTGTATTAAAGCGGGTATATACGATTTTTATATGTGTTTAATTGTAATATATTGATAAAATATGTTAAAATAACACAAAATAGGCAAGAAAAATTATACATTAAAGCCGAATTTCATAAAATGCAGCAAAGACAAATTAGCGCCCCGAGCCGATAGCGACGTACATATTTTCCAACAATAACCGAAGCATTCGTCTTTGTATTATAAACCGTTAAACTACAAGGGGTGTTCCAGAAAATCGTGGATTTTCGCTATAACTTATTAGTTTGCTGGTAAAAGTCAAATTAAATTTACATATTATACAAACCAATTATTACGGACTTTATATATGAGCTAAAAATGCATGAATTCCATAGTGTGTTTGAAACGCGTTGCCATAGAGACCTCAGTAACGACATGCGGCGCACGTGTGTATTTTATTATAAGTATGAGCGTTACGCGAATTTAAATTATGTTTAAATGTCGTTGATGAACAGAATTTACGGCAAATTTCACGTAACAGCGCCCAAGTCCTCCTTACAGCCCGGATTTGGCCCCTATGGACTTCCACGTCTTCCCGGAAGTTAAATCACAGTTGCGCGGTATTCGCTTTGCAAGTAAACAGGAACTTACAGTTGCAGCAAAGCGAATCGTGTCGTCTTTTGACTTTGACTGGTATAGAGACACTTTTGACAAGTGGATTTCCCGACACATAAAGTGCATTCGCGTTGGAGGTGATTATGTGGAAAAGATTTGACAGTTGTTAACTTCATAACGTCATTGACGTTGAACAGAAACGTTACACGTGCGTCGGTGTGCGCATTGTGCACATGTTTAAATCTCTGATATATATTTATTGTTTTATGTATTTCCATGATATTTGGAGAGTATATTTGGAAAGGACGAAATATTCTTAACATGCTATTTGTTTGTCCATTTATGTTACCAAATGAAAGTTATAGTGCAAATCCACGAACTTCTGGAACACCCCTCGTAAGTTAAGATGCACATCGTACATGTATGGTATACATGCTGGCGAATTCGGCTGTACAACCGTTTTCAATTTCAGAATTAAATATCTGGCTTAATTTGCATTTTTCGACACATGTTCTTCTTAACTTTTATTTTAATTTATATTGAAATATATATATAATAAGTTTTTTTACACAGTTTATATAAATTCATAAATATTTGACAAAATCGTATATACCCGCTTTAAGACATAATAAATAAATTGAATTTGCAGAAGTTAAAATACAAATGCATTAACATTGAAGGAATATCAGTCACATATCACAAATATAAATTAAACAAGTACAATACGAAAGACTCAATTTTTAGCGATCATTTGCAATCAGATTTATTACTGAAAAATGTATAATGATAACTTTTACTCTGATGTACATCTAATTGAAACTTACTAAATCCACTTCTATCACTAAATATAATCCTACGGCAAAGGCCAGGGATACAGAATTGGCTTTGTCTGTCCATCAGTTGGTCATTCTGTCCATCAGTTGGTTATTCCTTCTGTCCGTCTATCACAAAAATGTTCATGGCTGTATCTCACAAACTATATCATGGGTGTAAAGATAGTGCCATGCATATGAGCAATAACCCTACACTTTCTTAAACTAGAGCTTTGTCAAAAACGTGACGAATACCCCCACATGCCGCATTGACACATAATATTTTGCATGTCGTCTTCACAAAAAACAGCCGACACCATGCTTAATTTTTAAAACGCACTTAGTGACCCCTTGACCTAGTTTTTGACCCAGAAAGGCCCATGTTTTAACTTGGCCTTAAGATCATCTCCATAAAAATTCTGACCAAGTTTGGTGAAGATCGGATGTAAACTACTTGAATTAGAGAGCTGACACCATGCTGAATGTTAAAAAACGCACTAAGTGACCCAGTGACCTAGTTTTTGACCCGTAATGGCCCATGTTCAAACTTGTCCTAGAGATCATTTAGATAAAACTTGTGACAAGTTTGGTGAGGATTGGATGAAAACTACTTGAATTAGAGAGCAGACAACATGGTGAGGTTTAAAACGCACTAAGATACCCTGTGACCTACTTTTTGACCCGGCATGACCCATATTCAAGCTTGACCTAGACATCATCTAGATACAACTTCTGACCAAGTTTGGTGAAGATTGGATGAAAACTACTTGAACTAGAGAGCGGACAACATTGTGATGTTTAAAACACACTAAGTGACCCCGTGACCTTGTTGTTGACCTGGCATGACCCATATTCAAACTTGCCCTAGACATTATCAAGATACAACTTCTGACCAATTTTGGTGAAGATTGGATAAAAACTACTCGAATTAGAGAGCGGACAACATGGTGAGGTTTAAAACACACTAAGTGACCCTGTGACCTAGTTTTTGACCTGGCATGGCCCATGTTTGAACTTGAACTACACATCATCTAACGTAAAACGCTGTGTATAACGCGCACTTTTTTACCCCAAAATGTAATTTACAAAACTTGATGCGCATTATACACCACTACAGCAATGCCAAGAGATTTTTTCCTACCGTACATAATTTTTTCCCCAATTTTTTGCTACAAAAACTTTTTTTCCTGATTTTTTTGCTTCCAAAAGTAAATGCGCGTTATACATAAATGTACGTTATACACAGCGTTTTACGGTAGTTACAACTTCTGACCAAGTGTGGTGAAGATCGGATTTAAACTACTTGAAATAGAGAGTGGACATCATGATCAATGTGTTAAACGTACTAATAACCCTGTGACCTAGTTTTTGATCTGGCATGGCCCATGTTCGAACTTGGCCTTCAGATCATCTAGTTACAACTTCTGACCAAGTTTGGTGAAGATCGGATGAAAACAACTTGAATTAGAGAGCGGACAATATGCTGAATGTTGAAAACGCACTAAGTGACCCCGTGACCTAGTTTTTGACCCAGCAAGGCCCATGTTCGAACTTGGCCTAGACATCATGTAGATACAACTTCTGACCAAGTTTGCTGAAGATCGGATTAAAACTACTTGAATTAGATAGCGGACAATATGCTGAATGTTTAAAACGCCCTAAGTGACCCCGTGACCTAGTTTTTGACCCGGCAAGGCCCATGTTCAAACTTGGCCTAGACATCATCTAGATACAACTTCTGACCAAGTTTGGTGAGGATTGGATGAAAACTACTTGAATTAGAGAGCGGACAACATGCTGAATGTTTAAAACGCACTAAGTGACCCCCTGACCTAGTTTTCGACCCGGAAAGGCCCATGTTTGAACTTGGCCTAGACATCATGTAGATACAATTTCTGACCAAGTTTGGTGAAGATCAGATGAAAACTACTTAAATAGAGAGCGGACACTTTATACGGATCGACAGACAGACCGACCGACCAACAGACAAGTTTACTCCTATATACCCCCATAAACTTCGTTTGCGGGGGTATAATAAGAGTAAGTGCCCTTTGTGTTGTTTTTTTAATATTTAACTTTTCTGGGCTATATCTCAGATACACTACTAGACTTCAACTTGAATCTTCATGGGTGTAATGATATCAATGCTGAAAAATGCAAAGCATAAGAACCTTAACCCTTCACCTCTTAGAGTTATTTCCCTTTGCTGTTTTTGTATTAAGTAACTTTGTAGGGCTACATGTATATCTCAGATATGCTACAATATTTCAATATGAAACTGCATGGGTGTATAGATATCAATGAGGAGAATTACAATCCATAAAAACAATTACCCAAAATTACACTTAAATATCATTTAAGAATTATACCATTTATCAAGGGATTTGCACAATCATTAAACAAACTCTATTTTGCAGGGGATAACAATTCAACGAATTTGCGTGTTGTTTATAAATGGAAAATAATAACAGAATTGAACAGATAAGCATATGAGCAAATTGCATACCTGTATGCAAAATCATGCAAACAATACTGCCAATGGTTCAACAGTCAACATAAAATGAGCACTAGCAGACAGTAGATCCTTTTTGGGAGCTGTCATACTTTGTACGAAGGCATTATGATTTATTGAGAATTACTACAAACAGCAGGAAACACTTTAAATCCTATCAAGCCTTCACAATTCCGTTTAACCTCAGTCACACGTTCAACATTGCAATGCACTCTGAGCTGAGAGATTCAATCCCAGTTGGGAGGGTGACATGAAATGATGGGTTGGATCAGTCGGAATTGGCGGACGCGATCCCAGAGTCTGGGTTTCCCTCCACATGCTGATTGTCGTCATCAGATCTGCAAAACATATGTGATGGGTATAAGCAGTGTTCTGATATTGTAAAAGGTACAGGGTGCTGTTGTAAATCAAACCACTGTTGATATTTTCTATTAATCCAATTAAAACAAGGCTATTGTCAAGCAATATGGTCCCCTACCAGCTCCAAAATTTGTCAGAAATTCCACCATTTCCAGAAAAAAAAAAAAAAATTGGTTGCCATAGCAACCACATTTTTTTAGGTAGGAACAAAATGAAATGATGTGCATAATATCTATATTGCCATCTATCCATGTTGCAAGTTTCATAAAAAAATATTAAAAACTTTTAATGTTATCGCAGGATCCAGAAAACCACCATTTTCAGCAGTATTTCTAGTCTATTTGTTGCCATAGCAACCAGAATTTTTGACGTAGGAACAAAATGAAATGACGTGCATAATGTCCATATTGCCATCTATCCATGTTTCAAGTTTCATGAAAAATATTAAGAACTTTTAAAGTTATCGCAGGATCCAGAAAAGTGTGACAGACAGACTCACAGACAGACATAAGGACACACAGAGCGCAAACCATAAGTCCCCTTCGGTGAAACCGGTAGGGGACAATAAAGACCGTGAATGATGCTTTAGAATAATGTTTTTTTTCCCAATTTTAATATTTCTTTAATTAAATTAAAACATTAAAACATAAATTAAAACAAGGGCTGTTTGTAAAACATGCATGCCCCCCATATGGGCTCTCCGTTGTAGTGAACATTAAAAACATAAATTAAAACAAGGGCTGTTTGTAAAACATGCATGCCCCCCATATGGGCTCTACGTTGTAGTGACAGCCATTGTGTGAATATGTTTTTTGTCACTGTGACCTTGACCTTTGACCTAGTGACCTGCAAATCAATAGGGGTCATCTGCCAGTCATGAGCAATGTACCTATGAAAATTCATGATCCTAGCCATAAGCGTTCTTGAGTTATCATCAAGAAACTATTTTACTATTTCGGGTCACCGTGACCTTGACCTTTGACCTAGTGACCTGAAAATCAATAGGGGTGATCTGTGAGGCATGAACAATCTACCTATCAAGTTGTATGATCCTAGGAATAAACGTTCTTGAGTTATCATCCGGAAACCCTTTTACTATTTCCGGTCACCGTGACCTTGAACTTTACCCTAGTGACCTGAAAATTAATAGGGATCATCTGCGAGTCATGATCAATGTACATATGAAGTTTCATGATCCTAGGCATAAGCGTTCTTGAGTTATCATCCGGAAACCATTTTACTATTTCGGGTCACTGTGACCTTGACCTTTGACCGAGTGACCTGAAAATCAATAGGGGTCAACTGCGAGTCATGATCAATCTACCTATTAAGTTTCATGATCCTAGGCCTAAGCATTCTTGAGTTATCATCCGAAAACCATTTTACTATTTTGGGTCACCGTGACCTTGACCTTTGACCTCAAAATCAATAGGGGTCATCTGCGAGTCATGATCAATGTACCTATGAAGTTTCATGATCCTAGCCCCAAGCGTTCTTGAGTTATCATCCGGAAACCACCTGGTAGACCGACCGACAGACCGACATGTGCAAAGCAATATACCCCCTCTTCTTTGAAGGGGGGCATTAAAAGTCAAACATTGTTGTAACCAGTTCAGAGGCAGCTAAGGGGCAAGCAAACAGGGCTACACACCCTTCTATTTCATGCTAGGTGTTTTGTTTATTTGCATGTCTTTCCATTTTGAAAGCATTTCCATCATATCAAATAACCTACTTTAACTACCTGGGTAGGCTGGTTTACCAGTTCTAAATGCACATACTTACGTTAAGCCAGTAACTAAAAACTGATTAACTCGGAAAAGAGACGCAGGCAGGAAATGGTCAGAAAAATTATGTCATGACCAAAACCCATATAAATACAAGCCTGATGTTTATTGTTTTTGACAAAATTTTCCTGTTAAATTCCCTGACAGAATTTTTTAATCTTTTCTTGAGAAATAACATTTGAATACAGTCAATCTTGTGCTTGCGACCACTTGAATTAAGCGACTTTTGTCTTATGCGACCACTTTAAATCCCGCCCGAGCGTTTTAACTATATTTTCATATTGTATTAAGCGATTTTTGTCTTACGCGACCAGCGACCACTGATTTTAGTGTATTTTGATGCCCGAGTCTTAAATTAAGCGACCGCTTTAAGGTAAAAGTGGTAAATCTGTTGACCGTTCAGGAACAAATCAGTGTTGATTGTTTATCTAAGCCGATAACGTGAACGATGAACCTTTGTTTTGATTTCACACCAGCCATTTTCCTTTGTCTCGATGACGGGTTCTGACCGGCGTAAATGCTGACTGCGTATCAATTTTTTGTGTCGAATAATACAGTGAGGTATTGCCAACAGTCTACGGATTAAAGCGATTACTACCTGGGAGGTTAAGTGACAAATTTAATCGCCGATTTTATTGCAGAAACAATGCGCCAACGCGACAAACATTTTTACAGTGTTCTATAGAGGTGTAAAAACTAAACTAATAATCGGTAACATGTAGCGAAATCTGTTCATTAAAAAATGTAATTGTTATTATGCTTATTAGTTTGTGTTAGCAAATTTTCCAATCAGGCGTGTTTATTTAGTTTTCAATCAAAGTGTTATATTTATTTCCCTATGTACCATAACCAAGTCAGATATATATAAGCTTTCATGCAGAAATTAAAATGTCAAAACGGAAAGTATTAACGTTAAATGAGAAAATTCGGGTATTGGAAGTGTCGAAGAGTAAAAGTGCACGTAAATTTAATCGCGAATGAGTTTGGAGTCGGAATAACCCATTCTCCGTGCATACCATTTACATTGTATTTAGAATTAGAGAGAATAACTACAACTTATTTTAAGTAAAAAATTGTTTTATTCATTTTATTTATATTTAGATTCATTTGATAAAAAAAGCAGAAATTGATGTTTCAAAAGGAGATAATCCGATATCTGGATTTAAAATCAAAGGTCCGCATTCATCACAAATGGCCTTTTTTTATATTAAAAGACCATTTTATTTAGAGACCACTTTTGGTTACTCCCTTTAGTGGTCTTTAAATACAAGATTGACTGTACTTCAATTAACAATCCACACATTTAAAGAAAGACATCGTATTTGTTTACTCTAATTGACTTTTCATTTAATATATGAGATGTCCTTGTGGAGTCAAAGTATTGTTTCTACTGTCCATCCTGTACCTGTCTTCATCACTCTCTTCATCCTTATCACTTTCATCATCATTATCATCATCATCACTGTCATCATCATCATCGTTGTCATCACTCCCTTCTTCATCCTCCCCAGAGTCATCACTATCACTGCCTTCACTGCTTTCATCTGCATCTACAATATCACACTATATAATATTTAAAGCTGTAAATGCATAAATGAGATTCAATTACAAATATAGACTTTTCACATACAATAACCAGAACCTGTATTGTTCTCATCATTCTAATTACTCAACATACAATGCAAACATAATATGAAGCCATTCCGTATCAATTACAATACAATCATATTTTGTTCTACTAGGTTCTCCATCTAAGAAATTTCAGGTAAATTATTGTCTTCAATTGCATTTTGCTTTAAGGTTTTAGTAATGTAATACAAAATTTTGAAATCTTGAATCTTTAATCAAAGTTTACAAAAAAATGAACATAATAATTTAGGATTTTCAGACATTCAAATGTGCAAACCTTATTCTTTATTTTCCTTTTTATGAATTATTTATTTACAAATTTACCTCTTATGAACCTAAATACTGATTAAGTGAGACTTATTTTGGTATATATTATACAATAATTAATTATATATGCGTAAATGATAGTAAATATGATGTAAAAGAAAAATAAAACAAGCCAATTTGTTGAATTGATATACCGAAATATCCTCCAACTATTTCAAAATTGTGTGACAGACGGACGGACGTAATGAAGGATGGACACCACCAATTCTATATCCCCTGTCTTTGGCAGGGGATTAAAAATATAGGCACACTTGTGTTGTTATCAACCCTTGGAAAATCATACAAAATATATATCTTTAGTCATAAAAAATAAAAAAATACATAATATTTGTTAAAAGTCAAATAACTTTACTGAAAATTTGATAGTATAAGCTATCAAATGATAAAGTGAAAATTAAAAACATTATAAACAAGCCTGATGTTTTTCCTTTATATTTGGTTAAAATATTTATTTGATGTTATCAGCAACAAGTATAAGAAAAGATATTTGCCTTTTGTTCTTAAAAAACACGGCATTTCAAGTAAAGAGCAAGGAATACATAAACTCCATGCAGGTTAATAAACAAACAAATTCTCAAATAATATACATGGGATTCGAAAAAATTTGCATTCCTATCTCCATAAATCTGATTCAATTTCAAGACACTTAAACAGCTTTCCAGAAAAGATTGTCATTGTACATTCTGAATGTCATAAAATACATTATTTTTATAATTTGGTGAAATATGAAACAAGTTCTTATTCAGTCTTAAGATACATTTATATATAAGTCACAGATTGTTGCATAATAAGGCATTCGTGAATTAAAACTGTCTGGAGACTTGAATCACAAACTTGTTAAGAAGAATATTAACCCATTTATGCCTTGTGTCTAGAAAAAACGCCTTGGTAAACAGCGTAGACCCTGATGAGACGCTGCATGATGCGGCGTCTCATCTGGGTCTGAGCTGTTTGCTTAAAGTCTCTATAACGCTCAAAATCAACGAACATTTCGTAAAGTATTTCGTAAAATAAAGTTAACACCTCAACAATCAGTGTTCCTTATAGCAATAGCCAAAATCTCAATGCTAGATGTGGTATGATTGAATAGATTTTTGTAGATACAAAATGCTCGTTTTTATTTATTTGTGGCCACAATTAATTCCCGCAAATATATCTATTCATACAACACACGAACACCATTTTAGTGTTCATGTGTTGTATGAATAGATATGCAAAACAATAATAAAAACGAGCATTTTATATCCACAAACATCTATTTTACCAGACCACATCGGGCGTTGAAATTTCGGCAATTGCCATTTGGAACACTGATTTTTAATTGGTTAAGTTTATTTTACGAACAATTGTTCGAAATTTTCGTTGATTTTGAGTAGTAATGTTACTTTAAAGGAATTTCTGTAAGAAATATTCTAAATATATAAATAAATATACTAGACATCCCTAATTTTGGAAATAAATTGATCCAATTTAGAAGGATGGGAGAGTCAACTGGGCATAAATGGGTTTAATCGAAGGTTTAGCGTGAAACTTTTGCATCTGATATACACATAGAAATATGAAGCAGTTGCAAAAGTTCCCGACCAACCACTCGACATGTAAGTCATGACTACAACTAGATGTAGGGCTGGGATGAGTATCCAGGCTACAGGTCAGGTGAATCTGGTCAAGCTTCAATTTGCTTACACATGTTTCAATGCTCAACTTAGTATCAGGTATCAGTACAAAGTATCAGGGGGTTTTCTTGATTTTAGAAAGGACCTGTCCTTCAATTTTTAGGAAAATTTTATCGTCGAAACTGAGAAAGGGGAAACAATGCCCAAAGTAAGCTTGAAATTTGGTAAAAAATTGCATCATTTTAAAGGATTTCTCTCACGGGAAGGGGCCTTTCTCTTCGGAAAAAAGGAAAAAAAGCCCCAAAAAGTATTTAAGATTTTCATTATTTTGTGCCATGCAAAAAACTTATATGTACTGTATTTAACACTGATCTGGTGTTTGAATTATCCCATCAGTTCTTTAATTTTCTGTCTTTACTTAGAACAAGAAATGTGTCCAAAGGACACGGTTGCCCCCAACTGTAACTTTGTCACTACATAAAAGTATAAGTGTAAATGTTTTTGAGAAATACAGCGCCTACATTTTATTAAACTATTAGTTTGCTGCATAACAGGTGTTCAATATTTAAATTTTGTTGTTTGTTACATATGTCATCTGCTGCAGTTTATAGATATTTTTTCGCTGTAAAAATAACTATCGCGTTTTCTATATACATGTATCACTATTTTTTCATATTTTTACATTTTCAGAATTAACATACTGCTTTGGAGTAGACAAAAAGAGATAGAGAGGAAACAATAGGAGCTCAGCTTACTTGATGATCAAGGTCAAGGTCACAGGGGTCAAAATTTGTGTGCGTATGGAAAGGTCTTGTCCATATACACATGCATGCAAAGTATGAAATTGCTTTCTGAAGCGACATAGAAGTCATGAGCATTTTTCGAAATCTAAACGCAAAGTGTGACGGACAGACGGATGGACATATGAACGGACAGTTCGATCTCTATATGCCCTCCTTTGGGGGCATAAAAATGTCTTAGAATATCAAAATAAATCAGAAAGCCACATAAACTAGAGAGCAAACAACATGCTTAATCCTTGAAATGCACTAAGTGACCCCGTGACCTAGTTTTTGACCTGGCATGACCCATATTCGAACTCGACATCAAATGTCGTTAAAACATACACTGCTCATGTCAATTTTATTCCACCAGTGCTGTACTTAATCTTAGTATAAACCATAGTGGCTTTTGTTCACAAGTCATTCCTTAAATCACCTATTCATCCCAGTCCTATGTCCACTGAATCAAAGAGTGTTAATTGCAACAAATACAGACCTGGATTTCTTATTTTTTCAACCTTAATTTCATCTAAACAAATAAAATATATTGTTATTGAAAAGAATATTCAATGCAGCTTTTCAATACCTGGTAATATATTCAATTCAATTTGATTGAACAACTGAGATTGTTTAACCATTGATACAAATAACTGAAATGAAAAAAATATTAAAAACAGTATTTTTTCTGGATACATTATTTTAAATAAATAAAAATAAGGAAAATAGAAAAAAAGTTTATTTATAAATTAAAGCATACATTATTACCTTGTTTTATTTTCTCCTGGATCAAAGGAAAGAAGCTCAGAGCCTCCGGATTTTCAGGTTCATAAATCAGAACTGAAACACAACAGTGATGCAGACTTTACAATAACATTGAACAATATTGTCAACATGACCCTGATACTTCACTAGCATAAATTATCTACTTCTTTTCAGAGATCGCATTTGTATGATAATATGTATTTTAATAAATAACTACTACCTTTGATAATTTAATACCTCAAACATCCATAGAGTTTATTTAGTACGTTCATTATGTCTTTTATTACTTCACACAAATAAAAAAGATATGGAAAGAGATAAGGTTTACTAAAACTTAAATTTTGTATCGGAATGATGCATATCCAAAAAATATTGCATGTTCAAGCAAATTATTTTGAAAGTTTCTTCACATTATACATCAATAAACATTTAATCTTTTATTCCTGTTTTAGGAGGCTTGGCGCAATAAACGTTCAAACATAATTGTGTAAAATACAAGATGATTGTTCTGTTAAAAATATTCACTATGTGACGAGTGTCGACACAAAAGGCAATCAAGCCATTATGCAGCAAATGCAAGATTTTCCCAGGTATATAATTCAGTTGCTAATATCAGGCTCTATACAGCAACGGGCCTTGATTTGATTGTGGAGAAGTTCATGGTGGCAGGGCTTTTTTCGTTCATTTGAATGGACGTTTTACACAAATTTAAATACCCGGTAGTTTGGGACTTACATTTTAACAATTTTAAGAAGTTTCACGATTCATTTTTTCACGATTCATTTAATGAGGCGGCCATAGATGAAAAAAAGCCTTGATGGTAGAAACAGATACGTGAATGAAATTATTGATTGATGGTGTCACAACTGCGGTCATTCACGCATCACTGATCAACAAACCATTGAACCTAAAGTGGGGCCATAAAACATGTGCTTTGTGCAAAACATAAGAGGATTATCATGATTTTTATTTTAACAGGAGAATTTAACCAAAAAATGGTTGAACCAAACAGTTTTCTCAATTGGTCTTCTTCAAACAAAAAGGTCTTGGCCAGGCAAAACCGAATAATATGATCCCTTCTCCAATTGTGCCTGATATTCACACTCAGTTTTGTTGATGCATCATATACCCATAACAACAGTACTTACATAAATAAAAGCGTACACATCAGAAATAAGGTTATCAAAGACTCACCAATAGGACCATGAGTTCAAGGAATACAAGTTAACAAATGTAAGACCAGATGACCTTGTTTAAGGCATAATGTGAAAGAATTTTAAACTTGGTCTAGATATGGTCAAGACAAACATTTGGACAAAGTTTCATTGCTGTTTGGTTACAAATGAGGCCTATATTCAAAAACATTCTCAAGATTGAGTTGCAAATGTTGCTTCTAGAGTGCAAAAGTTTTCCAAAAGTTGTCAAGGTGAATTAGTTTTGGAAACATATGACCCAGTTTGAAACATTGCTTGGATAAAGTCAATATACATTTAATAACCAAGATTACATCCTTAAGGTGGCTTCTAGATATCTAATTGAGCCTATTATATATGGCTCCTTAAGAGGTAGCAAGCTAAACAAGAGCACCGCATAACGGGTGCCACACTCGGCTGCAAAAGCTTGTCAGATTTTTTTTTTGACTTTTGACCTTTGACCTAGTGACCCAAAATGGGTGTGGCGTGTAGAACTTATCAAGGTGCATCTACATAGGAAGTTTCAAAGTTGTAGGTGGAAGCACTTTGATTTTAGAGGCAATGTTAAGGTTTAAGCACGATGCCTGCAGACGGCGAGCTGGCTATGACAATAGCTCGGGTTTTCTCCAAAAACAGCCTCAAAATGATAACAAGGTTTTACTGGGATTTGAGCTCATGACAGAAGATTTTGAAACATGTGATCCAGACTAAAACATTGATAAGATATTGTAAATATAAAAATTAAGATCAAGTTGGATGAAGGTTAAGTAAAAAATGTGGCTTCTTGAGTGGAAAAAGTTTTTTCTTAAAATAGACTTGGTGTCCTGGTTTTTAAACACACATGACCCACTTTAAACTTGTTGTGTTAAAGATAAACATTCTTACCATGTTTTATAAACACCGAGTCACAAATGAAGCTTCTGGAGTGGTAACGAGTTTTTTAAAGATCAGACCTGGTAACCATGTTTCTGGACAAATGTGATTGAAAACTTAACCTGCATATTGTAAAAATAACAATTCTTAGCAAGTTTCATCAAGATTACTTTATAAATAGAGCCAATACAAGTTTTATCTACCATTTGATCTACCGGCCTTCTTTCAGGACGCAAATTACTGAGATTCAAACTCGACCAAGACATTTTCATGAAAAAATATTATGTTTATCAATAGTGAATCATAAATGCGGCTAAAAGAGCAGTTACAAGGTTTTTTGAGATTTGGCCTGGTTACCTTGTTCTGGACACACATGACCCAGAATCTTACGTGGCCTCATTTTTGTCAAGATAAACATTCTGATGTTTCTTCATCACAAATGGATGGAAAATGTGGCCTGTACATGGTAATGATCTAAAAGTTAACACAGCACGACGGACCATGCAAGACACCCGATATAGAATGACCATCACACCTATATCAAGTTGTTCTCAGATGACCTTAAAATATCCTACAAAATAGCACAATAAAGCCTACTCATTTTGCACAGCTTTTCTGCAGTCTGATAGTCTCCCTGCATCATACAGGACAGGAACTGAAATATTCATATTACGTTTTATTGGTAATGGGGAGTACATGCAGTATCAAAAGTAAACAAGAGCACAGCATAACGGGTGCCAACGCTTGGCTGAGGGTGCAGTTTTGAATACAAGAAAGCTTGTCAGATTTTTTTATTTATTTTTAGGTCACAGTGACCTTGACCTTTGACCTAGTGACCCAAAAATGGGTGTGCCGTGTAGAACTCATCAAGGTGCAGCTACATATGAAGCTTCAAAGTTGTAAGTGGAAGACACTTTGATTTTAGACCCAATGTTAAGGTTTTAGCACGACGCAGACAGTGGACGGCGGACGAACTGGCTATGACAATACCTCTGGTTTTCTCCGAAAGCAGCAAAGCTAATTAAACAAGAGGGTCTCAAAGGCCCAAAGTCCCTCACCTGAAATAACAAGATATCATTGGGACAAATCTTCTGACCAAGTTTCATGAAGATCGGAAAATAAATGTGGCCTCTTATTAAGTGTTAACAAGGTTTTACTATAACCATATAAGGAAAAATGCCCCGCCCCCTGGCGGCCATGTTTTTCAAACAACCAGCATCATTTTCGAACTCGTCTAAGATATTATCGAGATGAATCTTCTGACCAAGTTTCATGAAGATCAGACAATAAATGTGGCCTCTAGAGTGTTAAGATGATTTTACTATAGCCATATAAGGAAAAATGCACCATTGGCAGCCATGTTTTTCAAGCAAACCTTACCATTTTAGAACTCATCAAAGATATCATTGAGACCAATCTTCTGACCAAATTTCATGAATATTGGACAATAAATGTGGCCTCTAAAGAGTTAACAAGGCAAATGTTGACGCTGCACAACGGACAACGCACGACGGACAAAAGGCGATCACAAAAGCTCACCATGAGCATGTTGTGCTCAGGTGAGCTAAAAACCTATACATGTCTAGAAACTAATTTCATGAGCCATCTTATTTCTAGCTTATTTAAAAGGAAGGTATACTGCTCATAAGGCAATACTGAAATTTCTAATAAGATGCTTCCAAAAATCCCGCATGTCATTTAAATCCAATATTTGAACCTGATATGACATTAAATAGCCAAAATAACCAAATTCGCATTAAATGTTCGAACCTGATATGACATTAAATTGATTACCAAATTAACATTAAATGGATAAGCTAGTGACATTTTTATAGATAAATATTTGAACATTAACAACACCTTGGGAAAAGATTTCTTATATAAGAGTTAATGTTTCATTAATTCAACCACAAACATAAATAATACAAGAGGGCCAAGATGGCCCTAGTTTGCTCACCTGAGAGGAGTCGGTTCATTCAATCTTTACCAAATGTCAAACTTAGATATTGTCCAGACAAACATCCTGGTCAAGTTTCATCATTATTTCATTTGCGAGTCATGATCAATGTACCTATGAAGTTTCATGATCCTAAGCATAAGCATTCTTCAGTTATCATCCGGAAACCATTTTTCTAAGTTGAGTCAGCGTTACCTTGACAGCCATTGTGTGAATACGTTTTTTGGCACTGTAACCTTGACCTTTGACCTAGTGACCTGATAATTTATAGGGGTCATCTGCGAGTCATGATCAATATACCTATGAAGTTTCAAGAACCTAGGCATAAGCGTTCTTGAGTTATCATCCAGAAACCATTTTACTATTTCAGGTCACTGTGACCTTGACCTTTGACCTAGTGACCTGAAAATCAATAGAGGTCATCTGCAAGTCATGATCATTGTACCTATGAAGTTTCATGATCCTAGGCATAAGCGTTCTTGAGTTACCATCCAGAAACCATTTTACTATTTCAGGTCACCATGACCTTGACATTTGACCTAGTGACCTGAAAATCAATAGGGGTCATCTTCGAGTCATGATCAATGTACCTATGAAGTTTCTTGATCCTAGGCATAAGCATCCTTGAGTTATCATCCGGAAACCATTTTACTATTTCGAGTCACTGTGACCTTGACCTTTGACCTAGTGACCTGAAAATCTATAGGGTTCATCTGCGAGTCATGATCAATGTACCTATGAAGTTTCATGATCCTAGGCCCAAGCGTTCTTGAGTTATCATCTGACAACCACCTGGTGGACCGACCGACCGACAGACCGACATGTGCAAAGCAATATACTCCCTCTTCTTCGAAGGGGGGCATAAGACGTGTAACCTTTATCTATTTTGTGACTTGTAACCAATATAAATTTAGTCAAGTGTTACCTATACCTACCTCCATGAGTAGAGCAGTTTGAGCATTAAGTCAATGTAACCTATACCTACCTGCATTAGGAGAGCAGTGGGAGCATTTAGTCAAATGTTACCTATTCCGACCTGCATTAGGAGAGCAGTTTGAGCATTTAGTCAAATGTAACCTATACCTACCTGCATTAGGAGAGCAGTTTGAGCATTTAGTCAAATGTAACCTACACCTACCTGCATTAAGAGAGCAGTGGGAGCATTTAGTCAAATGTAACCTATACCTACCTCCATGAGGAGAGAAGTGGGAGCTGTCCCTCTCTCTCCTATCAAGTCCTCCTCTTCTTCAGCCTCTCCCTCCTCCTCTTCTTCACTGCTTGACTCAGCTGCAGCCTCAGCTTTCTTCCCACTGAAGAGGTGTATTTTCTATGTTCACCCGTATTTCAATCATATCACATTGGTCAGTTAACCAATGTACAGTTTTCCTTAGGGAAGTTTATAGTGTACCAAAACTGATTGTAAAAACCATCAGAAACTGACAGCTGTCCTACTTAAATCACAGATAGGGGGAGTATGCCATTAGACAAAAGCTATGTGGCACAGCCAGGGATCAAACATGCCATTCTTTTGTTTGAAGTCCTACCCTATCAATTGTGTTTTCCAGTGTTGTTAATAGGTTAGCGAAAAGTACAGTCCCAGCTGAATCAAAAGAGCATTGAAGGTGAACCTTTTAAAAGAGTAAAATGTTTAACTTAATACATGTTTTTCATTATTTCACTCTTCATTACTGTGTTTTTTAACTAAAAACAGGCCTCCTCAATCATATACCATGCATTCATGGCATGTGTATTAAAAATGTACACAAGAATGGACATGGGGTAAAACAGTTGAAATCCCCATCCTGCTGGAAATTCTTGCAATTTTTGCAGATTCCTGATTCAGATCAATAAGCTAACTTACAAATACTTTATTTAGGAATATAAAAAAGAGTTGGAAATATTTATCCTCATGCCTATAACGTTTAAATTTGCCTTGTTTGACAGTATTACAGTCAAAAGTCACAACACATGCCATGTGATATTACTGGGGTTCAAGTAAAAAAAATTAAGCAAATAGTCAAGTGAGGTAATCTAAATATTGATGAAATAATCAACTGTACCTTTCTTCTTTTTGAGTAACATCACTCAGCTGAGACCCCACAGCTGTCTGCAAGGGTCCGTCTATGTGGTGAGTACTTTTCCCACTCATTTGTGGAGCCCCATCAGGTTTACGCCCCACAGTAACTTCCCTAACACCTGCCTGCACAGCCCTTGGCGTTGTGCCATCAAAAATAAAAGTCCCACTTATCCTGTCTTTTTGATCCCTCTTTGACAAATCACGGAAATGTTCATTACGATACGTAAACTTTCCGTCCTCTACCTTCCAATCATGCTCGGACTTTCTCAACTGATAATCCTGCTCTTCGGTCTGGTTCTTTTGCTCGATAGCCTCTCTCTCAAGCTCAATCGCATCAAGTTTCCGGGAAATATCTGCCTCACTTTCATCTACCCTTGCCGAGCTAAGCGCCGACATCATGTCCCACTCACGCTTGTGGATCATATGTTCATGCTCTTCAAGAGATAATGCTTGTGCCCTAAGAGAAAACTGATTGCCATCGTCATCTGAGTCATTGTTTGGTGTCCGTACAACTTTACCGGAGCTAAAAGTTAGATATTGAACTCAGATAGCCATGCTTAAGATTTATGCTAAAAATAGATAAAGCATTATCGGATTTATAATCAATTTATAATCAAACCTATTCAAAATAATCTCAAAGAAAGACATTAACACAAATGTCATATTCGTTTAATTATCTTGGAAAAAAAGAAGCCCACTAGCTCCATAAATGGCTAATCATAATATTCAGAAAATAAAAGTGCCTACGAAGTCTTGTTCTTCTCTGTGTTAATTATTGAAAAACAAAAGTGTGTTCTTTTATATCAAAGCAAGTAATCATTGTTTTCAACCACTGACTACTTTTTATGCTATCCAACATACCTTCTGTTAAAGTTGTTAAAGTTGATGTCTACTGGCTCCATGAAATCATTCCAATCAATTTCTTCTAAGGGTTCGTCTCTGTATAACAATAAATAATGTTATTGTATTAAAATATGTGTACAGAAGTTAATGGTGTAATATGAAAGACAATGCTATAGGGATAATACTCGTTTTGAGACATCCAAGTTTGCCGATGCCTGAAGGGCCTATGCATACGTTAATGACTCAACAAAAGCATTTTGTCGCTATTATACCCAAAGAAAGCCTACTACATGTACTAACCAAATATAACTGGGTAAGGAATTGTTTAATAATATTTAATAGAAAAGAGTAACCCAAAATAAAGCACCTCCACTTGGCCAACTTGATTGCTTAGGCAAAAAAGCCAGGCCTTATTTGGAACTGAATTTATTGATTATACACCTTTTTCTAAAACCCTCCTCCTTAAACTGACTGAAATTAAAAGACACCTCAGACTTCTAACAAAATAAATACCAAATATTATGCAGTCAATTATTCAAAGAGTATGTATTAATAAAGTGGCTTGTGTTTTATGTTCTATCACACATGTATTTAATCTGCTTCTTGTATTATTATATTATCATTCCAACAGGAAACATTTCATAATATATTGTCTGTCTTATTTACCTTATCAGGAACCAAAGACACAAAACTGACATACCAATTTATCCTACTGCTATTAGTCTTTATTTCACTTCTTTTTCACATATAAGAATTTTAACGGGCATATAACTCCGGAAAACAGGTAAATAATTCCTAAAATTAATGTTTGCCTTGCACATTTTTATCTTAAGGTGATGACTTTTTTCAATCTTTTTTTTAATTTCTCGAGAATTAAAGAACTAGTTTGTATTTACGTTTTATAGTGATGACCAAATTTAAAATAAATTGCTTAAGATAATATTGCATTTGCTACAGAAAACATATTATGGGGAAAAAACAACAGACTGACTTTTATATGAGTCTAGTTCTGAGAAAACTGGGCTTAATGCATGTGCGTAAAGTGTCATCCCAGATTAGCCTGTGCAGTCTTATCAGGGACGACACTTTCCGCTTTTATGGTATTTTTAGTTTCAAGGAAGTCTCTCCTTACCGATAATCAAGTTTAGTCGGAAAGTGTCGTCCCTGATTAGCCTGTGCAGACTGCACAGGCTAATCTGGGACAACACTTTACACACATGCATTAAGCCCAGTTTTCTCAGAATGGGGTTCATACTATCACATTATTATACTCTAAAACAAGGGAATCCTACTTTTCTTCTCTCCGCTTCACTGCCTGTAGTGAGATCTGCTTGGTAGGGGTTGGCGTACGTCTGGACCCTGATGAAACTGGCCGAGAACCAGGCTGGGGCCTGCATAGAAAACAGGGTACCGTACAAAGAGAGGGGGAATGGGGGGATGTTTATAGGTCAAACATGTGTCACATGGAAAACGCAAATGAGAAACAGATGAGATATAAATTAAATATATGGTAAACAAACTGAAACAATGGTCAAATCAATATTGTTTTCTTTTACTTTGAATCATCTATTGAAATGGGCTTTTCCCTCTGATGATTTTGACAGTTTTATTATTAAAGAACCATTAAAGACATCAACAAGCCTATTTCAGCCCAAATCAATAAATTTGAAGGACAAATTGACAGGTTGGACAATTTAAAAGGAAAATGTAGACATTCCAAATTAATAAAAAGTATTTACTATTACTATTGCCACAGTCCAATCTGACTTGGCGCCCACCTGAGAACATTGGTTACCTGCATACAGCAGTCAGTTTCGATCCCCCCCCCCTAAAATCCTTCAATATTAATCCTGAGAATAACAGCCACCTGTCTATAATGGCCAACAGCCAGTACAGTATATTTCACTCGTAAAGCCATTTTCCACCTGTGTATAGCGGTCAGTAGTCAGTCATTTCAAAGTGTAAAAAATAAACTAATTAATCTGTGTTGGTGTTTCTTATCTCCGACGCCATCGAAATAATAACGCCATAGCATGTGCACGTGTCAAAATCAATAGATCTTTATCACTGACAATGTGTCAACAAAAACAATTTGCTAGCAAGTGTTGGTATAAGCAGGCAATAAAAGGATTAGTGATAGGATATTGTTGAAAAACATACATTGTATTGCAACTTTTGTCACAAACTTTTGGCATTTATATAAGTGGATTTTTTAAAAGTCAAACTCCTTTAAAATTTCTAGAGGTGAAGCTTACACCACATGTCATCCCAAAACCTAAGATGCTTTTATGGTTGTTTGAATGAAATACTGTTTGTGTGATGTTTGGAAACAAATAATTTTTTCCATGATTTTGGTGTCTTTTTCTTTGAATCAAAGAGATACTGTTATGCCTAACTTTCGATTTTTAACAGCGATTCAAAAAATGTATTAAAAAATATCTTCAAATTAACGTAATACAAACTGTCAGATTCACTTAATGAACACAATGCACGAGTAAACAACAATATTATCATTGATAAACTCATAAGTTTAAAAATAGGTATAAATTTATATCAATTTATATGATTTTTAAATGGTTATTCATCAGAAAAAAATTGGGTTATAATACTAAATTATTGGCAATGAGCCTTTCTTTACATTAAACAGTGGGCAAACAACTGGGTGGGGTTACGACCTAGCAATATTACCAACTGACCAACCATCTAAAAAGAGGTCACCTGTTTGCAATGGTCACTTTGCTCATTTCCTTTAACTGACCCCTGTCCTCAGGTTGGACTGAATATATTGACTTAGATTTTTAAGTTATTTTTTTTAGTTAAGATATGTATTTATCAAGATTGAAATTATTCTTATTTTTTCTCAATTAATTATCTTGATTGTTTCAAAACTAGATGTAAATTAAACCACTTCACAGCCTTTAATCACGGGCGCCACCTCTGTTTGGGGATGTATTAATAAATGAGCCAATACTACTTCCTAAGTGGCACTAATGACTGGATGTTTTGAAAATTAACAGGTAATTCTACAGGGTGGGCAAGTGTTTATGTTTTTCAACTTAGCGCCACCTAAGATGTAGCATTGTCTAATTTATTAACGCATCCCCAAAAAGAGGTAGCGCCCGTGATTAATGGCCCTGCACTTGGTATGTATACTCTGTAGACCCAAAATTTGGTGTCACACTGGCCGGATCAATAGAAAATTTCTGAACAAATCATGATGTAATATTGGATTCTTACCTTTTAGTCATGAGTAGTACTGGAACATCATTTTGATATAATATGTCCTCTGAAAATTCTCCTGAAATAAACATTATATCACTTATCACTCTCATTATTTCAGCAAATCAATACATGTGTTAATAGGACACATATGTCCCAACATTCCACTTTTGTTTTAATATTTTACCTTTGACCTCCAAATGTAACCTTCATGGTAGGAAGATGGCTTTTTAGAGTGAAGATTTTTATAATAGTTAACATTCTTTCCAAATTATTTGGATTCCAAATATATGGCAAATTTATAGTTCAGGCAGATTTTTTCAATTTGGTCTTTGACCTAAAAGTTTGACCTTAACCTTTGAAATGCAGAAACATGTATTGCACGAGAGGCGTCATTTGTGCCAAGTGACTTTGAAATCACCATATGGTACAATTATGGTTGAGACAGGAATTTTTAAGCTGTTTTATTGACCTTTGACTTTTTAGGTAAAAATACAATTTTTATAAGCAACAGGTAGTCTTATTATGGTTAACATTTGCGTTGAAGATATTTCAAAATCCATCAATATATGGCAAAATTATGACTTTGACTTGAATTTTCAGGCAGACATAGGCACATGGACTGTGCCACTGCTTTATTCTGTCTTCTTCACATGGGAGCATACATAATGCTGAATAAATAATTACATAAAATATTTACAGTAAAAAAATGTATGGGCACATTGATTCTTCTGTAAGAAGTAATTAAGTATATACTAAAAAAATTATATACTTATTTTTTTTGCCATAAATCATTTGCAAAACTAAACAAAAAATTTGACTTAAATTATTAACAACCAATATTTAAGTTGTTATCCAATGACTGCAACTTAAAATTTAAAATCTTCACAAACAACTACCATCTTGTCCTAGAACCTTAAGCCCAGATGTATTTTTCTGAAAAAAAAGAAACAAAATTACAAAATACATGTGTAGAGCACTCAGATTCAAATAATACTGTACAAACAAGGGGTATGTAATCACAGCTCGTAATTTCAATTACATACTTTTGATGAATGGATTCAATTCAGTTTAATAACTTAAAGCGAGATTATATTATTTTTTATATGTGTTAAATTGTAATATATTGATAATAAATATGTCACAATAACACGAAATAGGCAAGAAAAGTAATACATTGACGATGAATTTCATAAAATGCAGCAAAGACAAATAAACGCCCCGAGCTGATTGTGACAAAGATACTTTGTACATATTTTCCTACAATAACCGAAGCAATTGTCATTTTAGTTAGTGTTCGTGTGTCGTATGAATAGATATCGTTGCAGGAATTTTAAATGAACCGTTAAACTAAATTTAGATTCACATCGTACATGCATGATGTACATGCTGACAAATTTGACTGTAAGTTTTTTTTACACATTTTGTATAAATTAATAAATATTGGAAAAAAACTTATATAATCTCGCTTTAACTTCACTGAATAATTTCCATATCAATAAAACTGACTAAACATTCATGGAAAGATTGACAGAATAGTTTTAATAACAAGTATTTGTGTGATATGCATCAACACATTTGTCAATTTGAAACTCTCATGGTCTCAAAGAAATTATTTCATTTCTGCAAAAAGATAATGTAAGTACATATTTCTAGTCTTCAAGAGAAGCATATTTACTATTTACATACCACAGCTGTTGAATCAGAAAGAACTTCTGAAGGCTGAGATCTAGACTGAACTTCTGAAGGCTGAGATCTAGACTGAACTTCTGAAGGCTGAGATCTAGACTGAACTTCTGAAGGCTGGGATCTAAAAATACATATTACTTATGCTGGCAGGCTTATTCCAGAAACGGAACATAACATTTTATTCTTAATCAACCTTATAACACAAAAAGGGGCACAATGGACTAAAAAAAAATTAATAAAGACAAATAAAATATTCATTGTATGGAATAGGAACATTTTGTCTCAAACATTCACCAGCTCATGAAAATTAACACCAGTAATGTATACAAGTTCATATGTTCAAATGCTGATGAACTTCTTCTGCTGATATATATTTTTATCACTCCATCAGTTTCACTTTTTGCGTTTGAAGAGACACATAAATTCAACAGATGAGAGGAAGGGATAGGACAGAAAAAACATACAAGACAAAATCAGTATATGATCAGTACACTTGGAAAATCAGCATTAATGCATGTGCATGAAGTATTGATTAGTTTGCATTAAGGACGACACTTTCCGTTTTTATTCAATTTCTTGTTAAATGTAAACCAAAATCCAGTTAAGATGGAGATCGTGTCAAAGATTAATCTGTGCGGACTACTCTGAGACAATATGTGTCTTGTTCTGAGAAAACTGGGCTTTATTCATGTGCGTAAAGTGTCGTCCCAGATTAGCCTGTGCAGTCCGCACAGGCTAATCAGGAACGACACTTTCCGCCTAAACTTGATTTTCGGTAATGAGGGACTTCCTTGAAACTAAAAATACCATTAAAGCGGAAAGTGTCGTCCCTGATTAGCCTGTGCGGACTGCACAGGCTAATCTGGGACGACACTTTACGCACATGAAGTAAGACCTGTTTTCCCAGAGCCTGGATCATATATGTTCCCCCTACATGTCTCAAGGCATTCTATGTTCCCCCTACATGTCTCATGGTATTCTATGTTCCCCCTACATGTCTCAAGGCATGTTCCCCCTACATGTCTCAAGGCATTTGCTTATAGCACAGAAACTACAGTTTTAAGACAAACCAAATAAACCAACTAGTAAAAACTATATATTTCAGATGAACTATGAATGGCAACCCAAACACAATATAAATCTAGTCTGCATTTAGAAAATGAAATTGGAATCTGATTCTGTCATGTTAAAATGTTGTACCATACTTCACTTAATATTGCTGAATTGGCAAAGAGTGCCATACCTTGCTATCTTGTTTGAATTGCTAATGGACAGACCACCTCCTGAAGATGTTTGAGAATTCTTGGAATTGCTACGTCTTGGCTCTGACATTCTGAAATCACCAGTTACTTTTAACATGTATAGAAGATTTATGTATTATTGAAATAAAATAAATAAGTTTATCAGAGAAATTAGCTGCATCATACAAAATAGTTCTGGAACTCAAATGAATACCATTTCCTCTACAGTGCATTTTGCATTTTCATAACAAATCATCACATATATTTATGTTCCCTGTTGTTGCTGTTGTTGTTGTTATTAAAAAAAAAAAATTTTTTTATTTGTTTTACCAGATAGTCATCTCAAAATATATAATTCTTTGGAATGTTAATATAATCAAATGTCATTGTTTTTCAGCAGATTTTCATTGTTTGAAAAGAATTATGAATTATAATTATATTGTAATCAAAATTATTTTGTAAATATAATTATGAATTAATTATCTGAATGTATATCACACTATTAACACCATCTTATATTTACCTAATTTGCATATGCCTGTTCTGTAGGCATAATCAAAATCAATAGGGGTCATCTGCAAGTGATCAATCTACCCATGAAATTTCATGATCCTAGGAGTATGCGTTCTTGAGTTATCATTCAATAAACAGCTGCGCCATGAGCGCATGATACGCCCGTCGTTCGCCAATGAAGTAGTAAGGTAATAAATAACCCTTTGAATCATTTTTTTACTTCAGTTTATTTGTATTTGAATACATGGTTTATTTTATAAGTACATGAGCATGGAGCGCCGTCTCCTTGACATTCATACCATATCTTTTTTTGAGTATATGTATGCATTTCTTTAGAGGATATGGAGTTGAAGTAAACCTGTTATAGATATTTTGACCAATAATAAAAGAGAAATGTAGATGGGTAAGTGGTAGTGTACAATCGGAATAGAAAAAAGCTCACCTTGTTCAATTTTTCAGGGATACTAAAAAAAAAAAAAAAAAAATCCATCGAAGGATATTTGAGGTACAGTAGGACATTCAATGAAATCACGAAATTTTGACGAACAAAGTCCCATAACTCTGGAACGACAATTCAGAATTCCGTCAAAAACGAAAGGGGATCAGGGTTTATCAATATTAAGATTGTGTTGAAATTTGAAAAAAATCCATCGAAGGATATTTGAGCTACAGTAGGACATTCAATGAAATCACGAAATTTTGACGAACAAAGTCCCATAACTCTGGAACGACAATTCAGAATTCCGTCAAAAACGAAAGGGGATCAGGGTTTATCAATATTAAGATTGTGTTGAAATTTGAAAAAAATCCATCGAAGGATATTTGAGCTACAGTAGGACATTCAATGAAATCACGAAATTTTGACGAACAAAGTCCCATAACTCTGGAACGACAATTCAGAATTCCGTCAAAAACGAAAGGGGATCAGGGTTTATCAATATTAAGATTGTGTTAAAATTTGAAGAAAATCTGTCAAAGGATATTTGACGTAGCGTACGACATTAACAGACGGACGGACGGACGGACAGACGGACGCGGGGTATACCATAATACGTCCCGTCATAGACGGGCGTATAAAAACCATTTTAATATTTCTGGTCATCGTGACCTTGACCTTTGACCTAGTCACCTAGTGACCTCAAAATCAATAGGGGTCATCTGCGAGTCATGATCAATGTACCTATGAAGTTTCATGATCCTAGGCCCAAGCGTTCTTGAGTTATCGTCTGACAAGCACCTGGTGGACTGACCGACAGACTGACATGAGCAAAGCAATATACCCCCTCTTCTTCGAAGGGGGGCATAAAAATACAATTAATCAAGCAGATCCTGAACCGTTCAAGGTTAAATGACCATCATGGGAGCTTATAGGCCTGTGATCAGATATTGATTAAGCCTGCAATCAACCAATCAGATACTGCTTTTCTACACACCACTTAGCAGCGCCTAATCGCTATTTTGTACCACAAACATAGAGAGCTGTAGTATTCAAATGAACGTTTCATTTAATATTTTAATGGATGTTGTCTTTGTTGAGTTAAAATTGAAAAATGTAATCAAAAGAACTATGTTTATTACAAGCATAAACAGTTTTATTTAAATGAAAACGTGAATGCATGTTCACTCTTTACTGTTTAACTATATTACCATTTCATTGTGCTATACCTGCGTAATAAATATTTTTCAATCAAAAGCCTTAACATGAACAGGGCCAAAAAACCCTTCTTCGCAAGGGGCCTCTTTTTCTTCCCCTTCAGTTAAAAGAAATATGCACAAGTTGATAGTATATATTATTATTTCAAAACCACTTTTCCCGTGCCGAAAAACGAAAACTGGTTGGCTCAAAGAAATTTTGGGCCAGCGCTAGCCCTCCCTTAACCAAAGGCTTAACCAAAACGTTTCTTTCCTCTACAGAAATTTCTTTAAAATCATGCATTTTTCTCTAAATCTCCAATCTACCTCAGTATTTTTCATTCCCCAAAGCCATAAAATTGTGTCTTTCCCCCCCCCAAAAGGCTGTGGCCCTTTCCCCAAAGTTTGTGTTTTGGCCCTGATGAATGTACTTCATATTGTTCTATTAACAGACATGTTAAAAGTCATGTATGGACAAGTGTCTCAATCCCCTCTGTACTTGAAAGTCATCTTTTATCATTCTACTGTTCATGTTGCTGTCATGAACTTGGAGCAAACATTTAAATATTAACAAGCAAATGTGATGAATTGATATCGTTCCCAAAATAAATGTGGGTTATTAGGTGCACTTTCGAAGCTTGCAATGTAAAATTGTGTACACAACTGCTTATTGAATCATTGATTGATGCACTTTTATTTAGTTTAATGGAAATCTAAAAAAGCAGTTCTAAAATAAAGGTCTGCATTTAAAAAATCAGAAATGAAGTAGAATTTTTGTAAGTAGCAAAGGATGTTATTAAAATGTGGTATTATAAAAATGTGATGTGTAAGGACTCGTCACCAAGTTTTTATTTAATTAAAAAAGACACTTCCATATTTTTAATGAAGAAATGGTGATGCCTCTAAAAGAGCTGTGACCTTCAACAAAATTTGTGTGACCTTCACCTTGGCAAAAGGGACCAAGGTCTAGCATTTGCCTCACTGCCTAACAATGATGAACAATAAGAAAAGGGCATTTTCAACTCCCATGATGCATGGAAGAATCCTTGCAAAATAGGAATATTTAATAAACATTTGTAACATTTTTCGGTAATGCTTGAAGTTAAACTTTACCCTAAAGACCTGTACATAATCTTCTTATCTATTTAAACACTCACACCAAGTTTAAATTACATTTGCCCAAGCAGTTAATATAACAACTCCATACACCAAAGTGCGCTTATTTTCATGTCAAAAAGGGCCATAACTCCATTACTTGCAAATGGACTGTGACAGCATCTGACGTTCATCATCCTCTTTATCCAAATAAACACTCATACCATGTTTCAATCAAATCATCCTAAGCAGTTCCCAGGTATGTTTCAAGACACACAAGTGTTCTGAATAAAAGAAGGACCGCCAAAACAATATCCCTGTGCATATGCCAGGTGATCATTATTATGACATTATTCCAGCAATTTAATGGAGGGATAGTTTTTTTTTATTACATAAATTTCTGTGATTTGCAATAATTAATAAAACTTTTGATTATTTTTAGTTTCATAAAACAACTTCTTCTTTAGCTTGTAGTTTGATCATGTACAGTTCCCTCATATTGAGCGTCTCCTGGTATCTATCATTTTTTAAACATTAAGAATGAAGCTCTCGAGATGACGTCACAAGCACGCATGCACCTCTAAGTATTTTTTTACTTTAATATTAGGATGCGTGAAAATAAATACAACAAGAGATGTTTTTATCAGAAACACAATGCCCCATATTTCGCCGCTTTGAAATTAAATTTCAATATATCATTTGGCAGGTTTAGAATTTATCTCCCTTTTAAAGCTTATTACTTCCCTTGGATTGTTTTTTGTTTACTTTTGACCTTAAAGGATGACCTTGACCTTTCACCACTCAAAATATGCAGCTTCATGACAAACACATGCATGCCAAATATCAAGTTGCTATCATAAATATTGCAAAAGTTATGGCCAATGTTAAAGTTTTCGGACGGACGCACAGACTGACAGACGGACAGTTCAAATGCTATATGCCACCCTACCGGGGGCATAAAAGCAGCCAAAAAATCAAAGAAAAAAACAAGTATAATTGCATTTCAAAATCTTAATTCAACTAAAATAATCCAAATTTATCATTCCATATTCCATAATACATTCTATTCTAGTCCTCTTCATTAAATTCCCACATATATTGCAAAGAGAAGCAGAAAGCTGCGCTAGTGTAAACACATTTGTTTGATTTATTAAACAACAATCATTTGTCCTAACTTGCAGAAAATGTTTCATGAAATCATTATGGTTTCTAGCACAAGTGCATGATTTGGCAAGTGGTCGATAATCAAAAGTGTGCACAATTTGCTTCTGCTTCTGCTTGGTACGGTGAAGGGCCAGTTATGGCGTAGTACACCGGGGAGTGCGCCTAGTCGAAATGAAGGGCAGGCTTAAAGCCCTCAACTGTCTCTGCGTGGACCACTCTACTGTCCAGGTGGTTCCACTCTATGATGGTTTTCACGAAGAATGAGTTTTTGTATTGATTAAAGTTTGAGTTTTTTCACCACAAAACCTCTATCGTTTTCATCACTTGTTTATCTATTATATTTGATGTAACACAGTCACTTTATTGTTTTGCCTTAATTTGCCTTTTAACCCTTGCTGGTTTCAAGTAATAGGTTGCTGGTATAGCTGGCACCAGCCCCTCAGCCACTTTGAAGAGCATCACTAGACGGTTGATTTTACGCCGTTCTTGTAGAGGTGGTAATTCTAGTTGCTTTAACATGTTGGTAACGCTGCCTGTCGTTCTTGATTTGTAGACTCCAGTCATGAAACGGGCAGCTTGTTTTTGCACTTGTTCAATTTTATCAATGTCACGAGTTAAGTAAGGATCCCAAATTGAAGAGCCATAGTCTAGACAGAATCTTACTAGTGCTAGGTACGCTGTTTTCCTACAATCTATAGGGCAGTTCTTTAAGTTTCTACGCAGTAGAGCCATTGTCGAGTTCGCTTTCCTTGTCAATTTACTTATGTGAGTTGACCAAGTTAGATCTTCAGATAGGGTTAGTCCCAAGTATGGATTATCGGGCACTTGTTTGAGAATATGGTCACATAGATAGGGAATAAAAGTGTGGAGTCGTGTTCTTAATTGACATTACGTAACATTTCTTCACATTAAAACACATGCCCCATATATCAGCCCATTTTGCAAGTTCTTTCAAGTCATTCTGAAGGACGTCAAAGTCTTTCTGAGTTTTTATTTTCCGATATAACAGGCAATCGTCCGCAAAAAGGCGCACTTGTGATTTTACTGAAAGTGGCAGGTCGTTTATGTGACATAAAAACATAAGGGGTCCAAGTACCGTGCCTTGAGGCCTAATTTGGTCTGTGCTAAATATCCTGTTTCAAATTATTTGATGAAATTATATTTGTTTACTTCCAAAATGTAATATTAAACAACTGTAATAGATATCCTTACTTTAAAGATGGCGTTATGGTTTTGAAAATATTCACGATCAACTTGCTCTGTCCGCCATGTTGTTATTCTTAGATACGCCAACTTTGTTATATTCGAATAAAAAACATTACACTTTTTATTGAGAATTTGTGTGTATATAAAAATCGCACTTTGATTTTTAAAAAAAGTCAGAAGCTTTATATTTTACTAAAATATCTCTCTAAACGGTTATAATGCGAATGATTATATAAACATCCGATTATTGCAACATCTCCACTTTCCAATAGACCATAATGCCGTTGTAGACTGATGACTTCCGGTTTCAACGTAATTCGGATATTACATCTACATCTACATTGTACATCGCTGCAATCACGCATGATTATTATGCGACGGGTGGTGAAAGAATAAGAATTAAAGAATTAGGGACAGTAAAGTAAGAAGAGTTTGATAGTTAAGAGACAGAAGGAAAGTAAAGCAGAACGCCAGCTACGTTTCGCCCTTCTCCCTCAGCCTCTCCGGCTACGGAGGCCGCTGAGAGGATTGAACCTCAACCGACACAGCCACGAGGGGTCATTAGGAGTTACTTTGTAGCTGGCGCTGACAACTTATTCAGAATCTGGTTGTTGCTAGCCCCCGCTTGAAGGATACCAAGTCGGGGGATTCAGCGATGGAGGCTGGTAGGTTGTTCCAGGTGGCAATTATACTTGGAAAAAAGCTGTGGCGATAGTATGAAGTGGATGTCGATAGCGGCAGGAACTTGATGGAGTGGTTTGCTCGTGTCCGGCTTGAGCCAGGGGAAAGGTATTTCGAGACTGGTATGTCCACGAGGTCGTTGGTTATCTTGTAGACCATTGTCAGCCTGGCTTTGGTTCTTCTGGACTCTAGAGTTTCCCACTGTAGGTGTTCGAGCATTGATGTGACGCTACTAGTATTGTGATATCTGTTCGTCACATAGCGGGCTGCTCGTCTTTTGACCATCTCCAGGTCGTGGATCTGCTCCTTATGTTATGGGCTCCACACAGTGCCGCAGTACTCTAGGTTGGGGCGAACGAGGGAAAAGTATGCTACACTTTTTACCTCCTTGCTGCCTATCCGTAAGTTCCTGCGTAGGAAACCAAGGGAACTGTTGCCTTTCTTAATCACTTGTTGGATATGTGGCTTCCAGGACATGTCCTTTGTTAGCTCCACCCCAAGGTATTTGGATGCGTCTTCACATGCAAGCGTGTGGCCTTTGAGGGTGTATCTGTACAGGAGTGGTGATCGCTTTCTGCACACTCGCAAGATGCAGCACTTCTCTGGGTTAAAGGACATTCCCCAGAGCTTCTCCCAGTCCCACAGGCGACGGAGGTCTTCCTGAAGCACTTCACTGTCCTGCTCCGAGGATATTTCTCTGTATACTACACAGTCATCTGCAAAAAGCCTGGTCTTGGAGGAGACTGTAAGGGGTAGGTCGTTAATGTAGACAAGGAAGATGATCGGTCCCAGAACGCTTACCTGGGGCACTCCGCTGACTACTGGAGCGGGATCTGAGATTGCTCCGTCGACAGCAACTCTTTGTGTTCTGTCTGTCAGGAAGGCTCGGATCCATTCCAAGGTCTGACCGCGTATGCCGTAGTGGTGCAGCTTGGTCAGCAGACGCTGGTGTGGAACATTGTCGAACGCTTTGCTGAAGTCCAGAATGGCAAGGTCATGTTGTTTCCCTTTGTTTAGTGACTTCAGGAGTTTGTCCGACAGAGTTAGGAGTTGCGTTTCACAGCTCCGCCTCCTTCTGAATCCATGCTGACCGTCAGAAAGGATGTTGTTCCTGTCCAGGTGTCCCATGACATTGCTGACAATGATATGCTCCAGCATTTTACAGCATATGCAGGTGAGTGATACTGGACGATAGTTGCTTGCTTTGTACCTGTCCCCCTTTTTGAATATTGCAGACACTGTAGCAGTCTTCCATATATCTGGGATGGATCCAGCTGACAGGCACTTTTGGTATATAAGGGAGAGGTATGGGGCGCACTCATTTGCCAGTTCTTTTAGTACCCTTGCTGGAAGAATATCTGGGCCCGATGCCTTTTGGGGGTTAAGCTTCATCAGCAGCTTCATCACTCCTTGGGTCGTTACCTCGATATGTGGCATGGTTGGTGCTGGTTCCCCATCTGGTGTTGGGTTGGCATTACAGTCCTCGTCGTTGGTGAACTCTGACTGATATTGTCGATTCAGTATGTTGGCCTTGTCTAGTGGGTCGCTGTATAGCCTGCCATTTTCTTTCTAGGGTGCCACCCCAGAGTTGTCCTTCCTAGTCGACTTGATGAAGTTCCTAAACCTCTTCTGCTTGTTGGCTTTCTGGTCTTCTTCTTGGTCGCCTTCTTCTATGAGGTTCTCGATGTATTTCCAATAAGCCTGCCTCTCTAGTCGCTGTGAGGTAGCTTTGGCCTGGAGATAGCTATGACGATCTTTCGACTTTCCTGTCGCTTTTTGTCGGGCGAAGAGTTTATTTCTCTTCCTGTGGAGGACCTTGACCGCTTTTGTGATCCAAGGCTTGTGTACCTTATTTTCAAACAGCATTTTTGATGGAATGTGTTAGTTCATAAGCCTTTTTAGGAGCTCTTCAAAGATAGACCACGAGTCATTAACTGTCATATCCTTGGTGTTTTCCATAAACTGTGAAGTCTGTGCGGACAACTCATCGCGCATCGACTGATATTCGGCTTTCCTGTATTGGTATACTTTTCTTGGCGGTTTCTTCAACTCCCTTGGGCGTAAGCTAGAGTCCACAAATATGGTTTCGTGGTCGCATATTCCAGGGATGGTCTCACATTTATTGATGAGAGTAATGTTGTTTGTGAAGAAAAAGTCAAGAATGTTACTGGTGTACTACGTTACTGTCGTTGTAAAAGCAAATTGTCAATCGATCGTTTTAGGTAAGAAAATCAATTATCATTTAAAAATAATATTGGAAATAATCGTTGGATGTGTTTGATAACTTTTTTTAATATGTATAATATTGATTTTGATATGTTGTTAGCCGTATGAATAACTTTTTTGAATACACAATAATCAATGTTTATGGTGGGTGGGGTATATTAATGTTGATTTATTGAAAAATAGAACTGTGTGGAGAATTTAACCACTATAACCACTATAGCAATACGGCTGTAAAACAATACATTAATACGAATCTGATGATTTTTTATTACATTTAACATTCTTAGTTATAATATATTGTATGGTAACAACAGTTGACATAGATCTATAGCTACTGGAAATAGTTCGGCGCATGCGTCGTGAGTTCGGCGCATGCGTCGTGCCTACTAACAAACTTTTCAACTCTCGTCAAAATGTATTATAAACACTAATCTTAGACTTCAAGGGATTGTTTTCTTAGGTTTAAATAGGTAGTTTTCATTAAATAAGAGGTTGTTTCACAGATTCATTGGCTACTTGCCTCCGTTTCTGGTAGTTATAACACTTTCGTGTGCATTAGAGATTTTTTCCTAGTGACCGTGACCTTCGGAAGCCACCATTACAGACTTGTTTTGAATTATGCATACAGGTATTTTGATTCATTTTACAGCGTTCCTGTTTCTATCCTTGTTTACTTACAGACCAAGCAAGAGCCTATCCAACCACCCAAGGCCCACTGTTCGTCCAAATAGTATCCAGCCGGGAAGTATACGTTGGTCTACGAAACATTTCGTGGGAGTGTGTTAACTGCGGCATACCAAATTTCGCGTCAAGCCTTTTTGATTTAACATTTTACGAAACATCAAACAGTTTTGATCCCCTTCGGCATGATATCAGCAACCACTCGGAGTGTGATTCTAGCTTTGCGCCTGATCCGAAGGCAACATCATCACCAAAGAGATCTGGATCTCCTGTTCTGGACCGTCTCCTTAGTGACTACTCAATCCCATGTACTACAGTTGGTGAGGAGGAAAACCTGGAACACCCCAGCTTTTTGGACCATACGCATGGAAAAAAATCTTCAATTTATCCACAAAAGCAAGCAGCAGCGACAGGATATACCATTCAAAATTGTCACCCTCAACTGTCAAGCTGTAAAAGAAAAGAAAATTACCCTCTCCAATCTGTGTTCCGGCACTGGTGCAGAAATTGTCATCGGTACCGAGTCATGGCTGAACTCATCTCATCTAGACTCAGAAATATTTCCAGAAAACTTCAATGTATACAGACGAGACCGTATACTCAAGAAGGGCGACGGACCCGGTGGTGGTGTTTTCATCCTCGTCGATAAAAAGTACCAAAGCTTGGAACCAGCAGAACTATCCATAGATGCTGACTGTGAGATGCTATGGGTCCAAGTAACAGTCAGGGGAGCCAGAAACCTCTATGTCGGTGCCTTCTATCGCCCACCATCGATGGACAAGCCTGAGTACCTATCACACCTTGACACCAGTTTATCAAGGATCCCCACAAGAGCCCATATATGGCTAGGCGGGGACTTCAATCTTGCTGGCATTGACTGGGAAAAGAACTGTGTAGTGCCGTATGCATAACATTCCAAACTCTGTCAACAGCTTCTAGGAATAACAGGTGATCATTTCCTAGATCAGCTATTTTCGTTATCAAACATACTATCAAACATACTAGACCTTTTCTTCACGAATAATAGTTCCCTTATTAACACAACCAAAGTCATTCCTGAAATCTCCGACCATGAGGCAGTCTATGTGGAAGCGAGTCTACGGCCCCACAAACTACCTCCAACAAAGAGGACAGTCTTTGTATACAACAAGGCTGACTATGATGGCCTCAGAACTGAACTGAGGCTACTAAATGAAGACTTGTCCAGATCTCCCAGTGTTATGTACTAATTTCAAGAATAAATTAACAGCCTTGATGAATAAGTTCATTCCTGCAAAAGCGCTTAAAGACAGCTACAAGCAAAAACTCTGGATAGACCGCAAAGTACGAGCCTCTATGAGGAAGAAGGCGAAACTGTACACAAAGATGAAGAAAACAGGAAAAGAGCAACTCAGAAGTTAGAGAGAGAAACATACCAGAAATACGTTAACAACTTGATAGAAGTAGATGATCCAGACAGCACCAAACCTTCAAAAGAGAAGAGATTCTGGAGTTTCATTAAATCCCTAAGAAAGGACAACACAGGCATCTCACCATTGAAGGATAACGGGAGGCTCTTTGATGCTGCACGTGACAAGGCAAACATCCTTAACCGTCAATACAAGTCGGTCTTCACAGACGAAACAGAAGGCGAGGTTCCAAACCCTGCAGGTACGCCATTCCCAGACATGGATGAGATCAATATCCAGGAGGAAGGCATCTTGAAGCTTCTCAAGAACCTTAACCCCAGGAAAGCTTCAGGTCCTGACAATATATCGGCAAGGATTCTGAAGGACTGTGCTGAAGACTTAGCCCCAAGCATAGCCCTAATTCTTCAACGCTCCATCAGCGAAGGAAGGGTACCACATGACTGGAGACAAGCCAACGTCACCGCCATCTACAAGAAAGGAGCTAGGCAAGATCCTGCCAATTACCGTCCGGTGTCCCTAACCAGCTTATGTTGTAAGTTGCTTGAGCACGTTATCGTCAGCCAGACACTCAAGCACCTAGACAAGCATGCCATCCTTCACGACTGCCAGCACGGTTTCCGAGCTAGGAGAAGTTGCGAGACACAACTTCTAACCCACACCCACGAGCTTGCAGAATCACTTGACAAGCGGATTCAATCAGACCTAATCATACTTGACTTTAGCAAGGCGTTTGACCGCGTGCCACTCCAGCGTCTTCTCGAGAAAGTAAACCATTACGGTATAAAAGGAAACACCTTAGCCTTGATATCCTTCTTACACGACAGGACACAAAGAGTTGTGGTCAACGGACAACATTCAGAAGAGGTCCCAGTAGTCAGTGGTGTCCCTCAGGGTTCGGTATTAGGACCTGTATTGTTCCTAATCTTCATCAATGACGTACCTGAGGGGCTGCTGTCAAGAGTTCGCCTTTTCGCCGATGACTGCATTCTTTACCGCCAGATCAAAACTGACCATGATCGTCAGCTTCTCCAAGCGGACCTGGATGCACTAGCCAGATGGGAAGCCACCTGGGGTATGGACTTCCACCCACAGAAGTGCAGTGTGCTTCGAGTAACAAGGGCTACATCCAACCTTATACCATCTGAATACATAATGAAAGGCATCAAACTATCGATCGACAAAACAACTAAATACCTAGGTGTGGATCTTGACTCAGAATTGTCTTGGAGGCATCACTATGACCGAGTTACCAAGAAAGCAAATAACATGCTCGGTTTCCTGCGGCGGAATCTGAGAAACACCTCTCAACAAACCAAGACAAACACCTACATCGCACTAGTTCGCTCCAGCGTAGAATACTGCTGCACAGTATGGAGTCCACACTATGGAACTCACAAGTATCAGCTCGAGATGGTACAACGTCGTGCAGCGCGCTTTATTACAAACAGATTCCACAATACAAGCAGTGTTGATAGTATGCTGGAAGAGCTAAACTGGGAAACCCTCGAAACACGCCGCACAAAACATCAACTTACAATGCTCTACCGCATAGTCAACAAGCTGGTTGACATGGATGCCAACAAGTACCTGACACCACGAAGGAAGATGCCTAGACACCCGCACGGTTCCGGCTTCTTACCAGTCACTCCTACATCTGACACCTTCAAATACAGCTTTTTCCCACTTTGGAACGATCTACCAGCATCCGTTGCTGAGGCCCCCTCTCTGGCATCCTTAAGAGTGGGCTTTCCAGCCTAACCTTCTAAGGGGACACCCTCCCAGTTACGAATTAAGCATTCAAATGACGGACTAGAGCTATGTTGGCGGGGCCTTGTGCCCTGGTACCGTCACGGAAGCTAAACAGGTCTTGCCCTGATGGATGTGAAAAGTAACTGGGGTCACTACTGTACTTTTTTTACTTTTATCTAGCTTTTTTTCTACCTTTACTATTGTAGCTTTACTCTTTACTTTAATACATTCTTGTCTTGCGCACCTTCAAAGAAATGTCAATCCATGACAGTTTGATGATACCATGTAGATGTAGTAGATGTAGATGTAGGAAATGTTCATATTTATGGTTGTTTACTGAAATTTAACAAGTGGCATATTCCACAGAAATGTACTAGAACTTCATCATTGATGTACTTATGTATTTTGCTTCTTTCATTATCTAATGACATAGAGACAAATTAAGGCCCCGAATACCCATGTGGTTCATGTGGTACTGAAGTTTTTGAAAATGATTTAGCCATACAGTGTGACACATGTTCTCAATGGTTCCATATAAATTGTCAGAATGTTGATTCCAACACATACAATAACCTTGTAGTATTAGATGGGTCTTTTTCGTGGATATGCTCGATATGTGATTGCCTTAATTTTTCAAGTGACTCATCGCACTCGTTGTCGTCTCTCTCTTCCCATAACAGTTTTCAACCACTCAATGATGTTACACAGACCAGATGGAATTCAACGCAGACGGCCACCAAGCCTGGGGCACAGAAAACACCATTTTAACAGTATCCAAAATTAAAAGTTATATGTGTAAACTTTCAGTCCATTACAAATAAAAAATCTGAATTCTATGCCTTATTAGATCATCATAAACCAGATATTGTTGTAGGTACATAATCCTGGCTTACTGAAGATCAGAAAGACTGTGAAAATTTCCCAAAGTTTTTAGGTTACACCCCCTTCAGAGAAGACCGAAGCAGCAAAGGTGGAGGAGTTTTTATTTTAGTGAAAGACACAATTTTTGCAACTGAACAGAAACAGCTAAAAACTAACTGTGAAATACTCTGGATTAAAATTCATTTAACCTCATGTAAACCTTTATATATTGCAGCATACTATCGACCAAATGAAGCTGACGTGCAAAGTTCGGAAGAATTTAGGAAATCTCTAGAGCTAACCGCCAACCTGTGAGGAATTTTTTGGATACTCGGAGATTTTAATTACCCCAAGCTTTCCTGGGATTCAGAACACAGACACACAATAAAACCTGGATGTAGTAATGTAAAACTTTATGATGACTTTATTGACTTGCTTGCAGATTTCAACCTTACTCAAATGGTGACTGAAAACACATGAGGAAACAACATCTTGGGCCTTTTCCTGACCTCTAATCATACTCTTGTTATCTCTGTAAAAACTCTTCCAGGTATTTCAGACCATGATATTTATCTTTCATTTCAGATCTAAAAGTAAAAATAGCAAAACAGAAAACCAGGGTTGTACCGCTGTATAGAAAGGCAGACTGGGATTCTTTTAAAACATACATGCAAGGAGTGAGTGACAGGGTTCTTGAAAAAGGTGAAAGTACCTCGGTAGAAGAACTTTGGTAATTTTTTTCACATGAGATATCAACTGGTATTAAACAATTTATTCCCTCAAAAACTGTAGGTACAAGAAGATCACTACCATGGATTACACAATCGATAAAACGACTAATGAGAAAAAGAGATAACCTTTATTTCAGACTTAAAAACAATGGAACACATAAGACCAGGAAAATGTTTCTCAATATTAAAAACCTTATCAAACGAAATACTAAAACTGCTTATAATAAATATATCGAGTCCATTCTAGGCATTGAAGACCCTGACGCCCAAGAAGACAGATCCAACTTTAATTCGAAGAAGCCGTATACTCTCTTAAAAAACTCCAAACAAGACGCTCAAGGTATATCTACTCTTTTTGACCATGTTTCAGGAAAATCAACATCTGTGAATCAAGAAAAGGCCAATGTTTTGAACCAACAGTTCCAATCCGTTTTCATACCTATGTCCCACCTTACCCTATCTCCATCATGTCTCTCTTTTTTCAGAAATCTAAATGGAATTTTATCTTTATCTTTCAGAAAATATCCAACAATGCCAAAGATCACAGTCAGTGTCAATGGGGTGCAGAAGTTGCTATCCAATCTTAAACCAGACAAGGCAGCAGGTCCAGATAACATCAAACCTCTTGTTCTTAAAGAATTAAGTAAACAAATTTCTCCCATAATAACACTTCTTTTTCAGAAATCATTGGACTCCGGAATTCTACTAAAAGTATGAACATCTGCAAATGTAATACCACTGTACAAGAAAGGAAACAAAGAAGATCCAGCAAATAACAGACCTATCTCTCTTACCTGTATTTTATGTAAATCGTTAGAACATATAGTTTCCTCAAATCTTTCAGCTCACTTCAATACATATAACATACTTTATGACTTACAGCATGGCTTCAGAGAAAAGCGTTCCTGCGAAACACAACTTCTACAACTCATTGATGACCTGGCACGAAATATGTCATCTGGACAACAAAATGATCTAATATTGTTTGATATCAGTAAAGCGTTCGACAAAGGGAACCATCTCAAACTGCTTTTCAAATTACAGGAACATGGTGCGGATAAAGAAACTCTCTCATGGATCAAATCATTCCTTATAGGTCGTACTCAACGTGTTGCTCTATATGAAGAATTATCATCCGAGGTACCAGTGGCATCTGGGGTACCATACGGGTCTGTGCTTGGTCCGTTACTTTTTCTTCTTTATATAAATGACTTACCTAAATCTATTACTTCTCAAGTTCGCTTATTTGCAGATGACACTGCCGTTTATCTAACAATCAACAATATGCATGACTGCCATACTCTACAAGAAAATCTAGATAAACTTATGAAATGGGAACATCTTTGGGACATGGAGTTCAACCCAAGTAAATGCCAAGTTTTAAACATAACCAGAAATAAATCAAAATTCTCTTTTAATTACAGACTCCATGGACAAATACTAGAAACTGTTGACAATGCATAAAACTTAGGTGTTGACATCTCAAAAGACCTTTCCTGGAACACCCATATAAATAGAATTACAAATAACGCTAATCAATCTCTTGGTTTTCTACGCAGGAACATACAGACAAGAAATTCCAACATTCGCCAGCTGACATACAAGACAATAGTTAGACCACAGGTTGAATATGCTTCTTCCGTATGGAGTCCTCATACTTTACAAAATATACAAAAAATTGAAAAAGTACAGCGTCGAGCAGTCCGCTGGGTCAAGCATAATTATTCTCCATATGACAGTGTCACCTCCATGCAACAGGAACTTGGTTGGCAGACCCTACAAGACAGACGAAATGACACTAAATTAATAATCTTTTTCAAAATTGTTCAAGGTTTAGTAGCCGTGCCGCTGCCATCATATATCGAGCGACCCACCAGATTTACTCGTCACATGCTACCCCTCTCTTTCAGACAGATCCATACCACTGCAAATTATTATAAGTTTTCATTTTTCCCAAGTGCTATTGTGATGTGGAACAACCTCCCTACCACTACATTATTACATCCTGATCTTGAATGCTTTAAGCGGTCCCTTCTTTCCCCTTCTGCCCCTTGAACTCTGAGAGACATGTTTTTATCAGTTTTAACTTTAAATCACTTCACCATGCAGGATTAATCGAACATACTTTTATCTTTCTCACTTATTCACTTTAAACACTTTTATCTTGCACTGACTGCGCACCTGTCAAAAATACCCGCAAGGGGAGTGAGACAGTATAGGTAGGTAGGTAGGTAGGTAGGTAGGTAGGTAGGTAGGTATAAAATGTAATTACTGTCACTGTGCAGCTTAACATGTTATTTCTAGGTATAAAATGTAATTACTGCCACTGTGCAGCTTAACATGTTATTTCTATTTACTTTAGGACACTTGCGTAGTAAAATTATAATTCCAAATATTAAAATTCATATGACTTAACTATAATACTTCATTTTTATTTAGATAATATATTGCCTATTTTAAGATAGTGGATGCCACATGGACCATTGATGTGTGCAAACTACTATTACACCTAAGAAGATTCAAAATATCAGACAGACATTCTCTTGCGAACCACAACATAGAACAGCGAATTTACATTTTCTTCCAAGAGATGCGTAGCCTAGAAAACATCTTTCGCTGGACATAATTTTAAATAATGTGATATGCAAGCTTAGAATGGCTGCCTTTCCTTCCAAAGCTTAGTTCGCGAGGCTGCTCAGCATATTTTGTTTGAGGTACTGGCTCATCTTCTCTATTTGTTTGTATACACATGTTCATCTATATCATAATCATATTTTCCACAAATTCTATTTTTATATATATGTGATCATGCAAATTATCTGTGCAACAAGCAAAACCATTTAAAACCAGACATAGTATTCAAGTCATTCAAATTCAAAATGAGCTATTTTGCTCAATTTTTCATCAAATAATTTTATGGTTGTAACTATGTACATGAACTTTCAATTAAAAAAATGATTTACTTGGTTATCAGTTTTAATGTGGTGTTTGTTATGTGTATTTACTTATTAATATTATTTAAATGTTTTGCCTGGCCCAGGGATCATATTTTCCCGCAACATCAATCGGTCTGGATTCAAATGGGAGAAAAATTGTTCGAAAATTTATATCCGAAATCATGACAAATTACGTTTAAATATATGCCATTGATGTTGCCATTCATGAGGGTGGTATCATAAATGTACAAGTTAAATTCCCTTAAGCATTTTTTGGCTAGATTGAACTTTACCGGTACGCAGTTGTTTACCAATATCGACAGAGCGGGGGTTTGGGGGCGGTGGCCCCCGATACCAAGGAAATATATAGGATAATCAAAGTACTGGCAGTACTGGTGTGACGATGCTTTTGAAGAGGATGGATATAAAACATCAATTTAAGTTTATCTATATCACCACAATTGTGTATGTTGATACGAACATTTGGGGACGATAAAAAATTTAGGTACGAAAATTTTGGGTACGAAAAAAAATTTGGTACGAATTTTTTTTTCGTACGAAACATTTTTGGTACGAAAAAAGTTTAGGGATACGCGGAAGTAGTACCCGTGGGTAACTTGACCCATTGAGCGAAACTGGGAGGCGGGTCACATTCTTGTTCATTAAGTGTGGCAATACATTCATGATGACTCTAGAAAGTAGGTATGAGCACACAGCCGGACCATGTGAGCTCAATCGTATGAGCACTTGACTATCCGAGTTCGCCCACGATCATATTGATAAGTTAACTAATAGCGAAATGGCCTTATACATGTATATGCTGAAATCTAACAATCGAACGAAATATCAAACATGGTATGTACACTTAGGTGGTTGTGTAATTTCTGTTAGAATATCGTATTCAATATGTAAATTTTAAATGATTGTGCCCGCACTTGAGTTTGTTGCCTTGTTTGAGTCTATACGCGCCTAGGCTGCACCCAGTGTGTGTATTTGAGTTTTTCCAAGGTAATGAGTTACCTCCGCGCTGAGGCTGCATAATGTTGGGACCCGGAGTGTGTCCAGCACTCCTACCTAATAAGATTAGATTGACGACAGTTGGGACGAATGTTGAATGATAGCTGCAATTTCCAGCTATTTGTTTTGTACTGAAATACTTGTTAATTTTTTATATGGTCAAATGCTGCGGGGGGGGGGGTGAGATTTTCCGGAAAAAAAACAACTGTCAGGAATGGTGACCACAAAACATACAAAATATAACATTGCGCCGGGAGCGGGAATCGAACCGGTGTCGTAAAGGTGAAAAATCGAACGTCCTTACCACTGCGCTAGCGGGACGGACAATTACGCAAAGAAATGTTGTTTTATCTATATATATCATAGCAGTGCAGCGTTTACAATTTGCAGGTTCGAAATCGTTCGCATTCTTTAGTTTTGTGATCACGTAAAAAGTTAATTTTACATGTTTTATTCGCAATTTATTTACTAAATCGAGAACAAATATCAAACAAAATAGAGAAAATATATAGTTGTTTCATTGGTCCATAAAAATAAAATGGATGTAAAATTACTAATTTGAAATTAACGTTTTGATACACTTATTGAATCTGTTTCCCCAGGATATGCTGTTCTATTAATATTTATGTTGTAGACGTATTTCATTGTTGTAAATATATTTAGTTCATAAATATATTTATTCTGAATGATATTGAAGTAAATTATTTTTTAAAGGAAACATTGCTCTGATTGTTCAATGGTTGGACAGAGTAGATTTTAACTGTAAACAGAATTAGTAGCGTTCTTTTGTAGTAGTTGATTAGTTTTCAGTATGTAGAGACTGGGTAGAAAGGTGAACTGTTTTTACTAACATTTTAATACGTTAATTGGCTTGTCAAGCATGAGTTTATTCACTCAACCACATCCGTGTGCATGAATGACTATTTCGAATGTCATTCTTTGCATATCATTCATGCTGTCAACCTGTATGTTTATGATATTAAATCATAAATATAATATATTTAGGTAAATATGCATTTTATACATCTTTTATATTCATGTCGGTCGGTTGTATTATTGTAATTATTTTGTTTTAATAGTTGTATTTGTGTATTAATTCAGTTGGTATCTTACCGTCGGAACACATCATTTTATATATAATTGAAATGTATACTTATTATAAGAATGTGATTCTTTGCATATCATTCATGCTGTCAACCTGTATGTTTATGATATTAAATCATAAATATAATATATTTAGAAACCCAAACGTGTTGTTCGAAGAAAGAACCCTAAACGCCCAAACGGCAACACTGGCGCCCAACAACGAGTCTTCGGCAACAACAGCGTTTGGAGCAGAAAAACGGAAGTAGCGGACACGTTACTACGGCGAAAATCCCTGAACAGACAGGAGCCTCAGACCGGTAGCGAGGAGGGTAGAGTCCAGGAATTTAACACAGCGATTCCTTGGAAACCGGTTTTTGATTTTTCCCGGGGAGTAGGAGTCCACATTTTTGCGCGGCATCGAGCTCGAGCACAACGATGTGAGTACAACTACGTATTTCTTGTGCACAAAACTTTGACGTCAAAACCGTTAAAACGTACGTACAGGATTTCACGTTCTGCTACGCAAGGAAGGATTCACGTTCAATCAGGACGGAGAGTGATGGACACTTAAATCGTTGTGGACATTGTGTATCGTGTCATTATTGTGTTTTGCTTGTATTTTGTAAGTGTTCCGACGGAGTTCGGTGAGTGTAAATATTTTTATAATTATTGTGCAATGTACATATATCTATTTATTGTAGTTTCATTGTCGTAAATGAATGATTTGAAATACCAATCAGTTGACTTACAAAAACAACAACAACATATATAGCTAATTTAAGTTTATGTGGTCATGCATTTTGCGAATTGGTCGAGATAAATGAAACGACCTTTTGTCAGCTCATTGGTAACTTAGTGTCATATGAAGTTATTTTAAGGAAATTATAGTCCCTTCACGAGCACAAAGTTTATTGCATGGCGAAGTTAAATCTACTCACCACTTACATGACGTTAAGTAGTAGATAGGTTTGAGTAACTGGTTTATTTAGAAGCAGTAGATTTTGCCCAAGGGTTATAATAAGTATCAAGAGGTTTCAATGCGTAAATTTGTTAATTTGTCATACTTTACGTATGGTTGAATTGAAAACGCTTTTTGCGTATTTTTAAAGAGAAAACTCTCTTTATAAATACCGGAAAATAATTACTGTTTTTTTTTCTAAAAATTGATAATGTTAAAATGTACATATACGATTTAAACTGCATTATGTAGTTTAATGCGTGTATGTGCGACTGGCGTCTTACCGGTAAATGCACGTGCTCGCGATATCGTAGCGCAAGAAGAACGCTATTTCGGCAGTGTGGTAAACACGCGATAGTAAACCAGTTGCGAGTTCGAATCGAAATAAAATCGAACTTAGTAAACACCTGGTACAAAATAAAAGAGCTTTGAATAGATATTTGTGATAGTCAGGCTGTTGGTTTAAAATAAGCCCAAGGGAGGTAATACAGGTGTGTTGAGATAACTGTTTCGGTACCTTTATTGGAAAAAGGGAAAAAGTGAGTCGTTATTATTATAGCTTGATTAAACGAAATTTGACTTCGGTAAAAAGGGGAGATAATTGAACGTAAATGTAAATTAAGAAAGAGAGAAATAAATACGATTCGTGTGAATTATTTTTCACTTTTCTGTTCATTAGAGGACAATGAACTAAAAATTATATTCATACAATAAGTAATATAGCCTAAGAATTTAACATACGGGATTTTTTTTAGAATAAATCCCTAGTTAACAATTGTGCATACACATTTTTATTAATGTAACCGCATTTAAAAGCATGGCTACGGGTAGCGACCGCGAATCAAGGGGGAGGCGTAGAAATATTGATGATGAACTGTTAGAATTACAAAATGCCAGGCAAATGTTTATTGAAATGGGCAGACGGGGCTTACATGTTGAGAACCAAAGCACACCTTCACACGACATTAGGCCCGAGGAGGAAAGAGATCAGTCTAAAACTCCTGGCAGAGCTAATCCCAGTGGAAATGAGCAAATACAGGAAAATGGGGTTAAAACTCCAGTTGCAACCAGACTTTCTGAGTCGTTGATAAACAGAGAGCTGTCTGAAATGAGTATTCTGAGAACGCAAATAGAAACGGAAAATCAAACCAAGGATACTGACGTAAAAGCGAGAGAATTGAAAATAAAAGAATTAGCACTTGTGGAACGCGAACGCAAAAATAAACAGGAAGAGTCCCGTTTAAAACAATATTTTGAGGGAAAGGAATTCGAGTTGAAAATAAAAGAAGCTGAATTCAAACGGAAGTGCATCGAACAAACTGACAGGATTGCCGAACAGGAGTTAAGACTACGAGAAAAAGAAACTTCCTTACTTGAAAGAATAAGTAGAATTGAAAGGAAGTTAGAGTTGAAAGAAGATGATTTGATCTGTAGAGAACGCTTTTTGAGTCAAAAAGAAAGAGAAAGTGAAAGCCCACAAACAAAGACGCCACTTGAGGAAAACAAATATTTAGCTGATATTGAAAGGCGAATAGAAATGCTCGAAAGGGAGAAACATAGTATGGAATTCGAAGATAGCGACAATTTTGTACTACATAGGCAACGTAGCTATCAGGATAACGCTTACGAGAAATTGAACTTGAGCGCATTTTCCGGGGCAGTACCAGTGCCTAAAAATGAAGTCTCGTTCGAAGATCTGAAACTGGAAGTTGACAATGTCAAAGTGATATATTCTCAAAACACAGTAAAACAGAGTCTTAGAAAGGCATTGAGGGGCCAAGCTAAACGCAAAATGCTTCACATGAAACCGGAAGCTACAGTAGAAGAAATAATGTCCGAACTTGATGATAATTTTGGAAACGTCGCAAGTATCGACACCATGCTTTCAAAATTTCTTATGGCGGAACAAGAACAAAATGAGACCATATCCGAATGGGGTTTGCGTATAGAAGAGTTGTTGCTGCATGTTACGAGAAAGACAAGGCTAGACGAACATGAAAAGAAGGATATGTTGCGAAAACGGTTTTGGCGAGGATTACGGAATGAAGAATTGAAAAATGCTACCCGAGTGCATTTTGAAAGTAAATTGACATACGAAGAACTAAAGATTAAGCTACGAGAAGAAGAATTCGAGATACAAATCTCAAAGGACAGAGGGAAGCAGAAGTGTAGTAGAGTTCATCAGAGCGCTCTGAACGCCAAAGACGAAGGCGATGAGTTACTGAAGCAACTTATCAGAAAGATAGAGGATTTAGAGAAAAAGGTTGATGACTTTAAAAACGAGCGAAACCTAGAAAGCGGAGACCATAGAAACAGAGATACTTCCAGACACAGAGGGGGTTCTCGAGGTCATGGACGTGGAAATCACTATGTTCCATATAACCGCAGTAAAAACGAAGCGAGCATTAGGCAAATGACAGAAAGGTCAACAGGCACATTCGAAAATAACAACCATTTAAATGTTTAGACGCGCTGTTGGGGGTCAAACGGACGGTGTTGAGAGTAGTGACCCGAAAGCAAAGAGATTCACATTATTTGAACGCTTGATTGGTGCGTCAAATGAAGCAGAGGTGTGTGTAAATGGCTTATGCACTAAAGCACTAATTGATACCGGTGCAATGGTAACGACCATAAGTCAGTCTTTCTACGAAAGTTTACGGCCAAAGCCAACACTTCATAGCATTGAAGAGCTATCGGTTACAGGGGCCAATGGTATTGAAATACCATATATTGGTTACATAGAAGTGAGCATTACCATTCCCGACATACTTGAACAAATATTTCATTATGTTCCAGTTCTTGTCGTGAGCGATACAGATTTTAATTTGGCGGTACCAATGATAGTAGGAACCAATGTTCTTCGCTTCTTAAAATCGTTGGAGTGCGAAGACATGTCTCCCATTTGGCAATCGGCAATATCCGCCTTGTCGTCATGCTCGCCTTTAGGAAATGTTGTATCGACGAATAATCGACCAATTGAGATTCAGCCTTATCAGACATTGACATTATCGGGAATGGTACGGAAATCGGACAATGAGTGCATTGCTATCACCGAACCGTCCGAATCTGGTTGCAAAGGGTTAGGCGTCTGTCCACGGGTAGTAAGTCTGGGAAGTGTTGGTACGACAGCCAGAGTGCATGTTCGTGTTTTTAACATTTCAGCCAAGACGATTCAAATAGCGCCTAAATCAGTTCTATGCGAACTACAAGAGGCGAAAGTGCTGCGCAACTGGTCACCGGATTCAGGATGCAAGACAGAAATAACAAGTAAAACTGGACCATCACAGAAAGAAAAAGATGATGTAATCACAGAACTGAAACTAGATTTAAGCCATTTAGAACCTGAAATGCAAGAACCATTGAAAGATTTAGTTTTTGAATTTCGAGATGTATTTTCAAAAGGGCCCCTAGATTTAGGAAGCACCGACATAGTAAAACATAAAATACATCTTGACAATCCAGAACCGTTTAAGGAACCATACCGTAGAGTGCCTCCAGGCCTAGTCAGCGAGGTAAGAGAACATGTACAGGAAATGCTAGACATGGGAGCCATACGACCGTCGAACAGCCCATTTTCATCGAATGTCGTCACAGTGCGAAAGAAAGACGGGTCGATACGATTTTGTCTCGATTTCCGGAAACTAAACAGCCGGACACATAAAGATGCATACGCCCTTCCAAGGATCGACGATACCTTACACCTGTTAGCTGGTTCCCGGTATTTCAGTAAACTTGATTTAAAAGCCGGATATTGGCAAGTGGAAATCGAGGAACAGGATAAGGAGAAAACGGCGTTCCAGGTGGGAAACCTAGGGTTCTACGAATGCAACCGGATGCCGTTTGGGTGCTGCAATGCCCCCGCTACGTTTCAGAGGCTAATGGAGGCATGCATGGGTGAGATGAACCTGCGAGAATGCCTCATATACCTCGATGACGTCATCATATTCTCCGTCGACTTCCGGTCCCACATGTCGCGTCTCAGAGCCTGTTTTGAACGGCTAAGAGAACATAACCTTAAATTAAAGGCATCCAAATGTGACTTCCTGAAAAAGGAAGTTACCTACCTTGGTCACGTGGTGAGCGAAGAAGGGATCAAAACTGACCCATCCAAAACGGAAGCCATCCGCAACTGGAAAGTACCAACCACCATCAAAGAAGTGAGAAGTTTCTTAGGCTTTGCGAGCTATTATCGCAAATTTGTGGAAAATTTTGCTACAATAGCTCGACCATTAAACGACCTGTTGGCTGGGTACGAAAACAAATCGAAAAAACGTCCATTTGTTTGGGGTCAACAACAACAAAAAGCGTTTGAAACGCTCATAGACAAATTATGTACGACGCCTGTTTTGGCCTATGCCAATTACAATAAGCCGTTCATCTTACACACGGACGCATCTTTGAATGGTCTCGGGGCCGTCTTGTATCAGATGCAGGACGACAATACAAAACGGGTTGTCGCATATGCGAGTAGAAGTTTAAAACCGTCGGAGAAAAATTATCACTCGAGCAAACTGGAATTTCTCGCTCTCAAGTGGTCAGTCACGGAAAAATTCCATGACTATCTGTATGGAGTGTCCTTTGAAGTTCTTACAGATAATAACCCCCTAACATATGTAAAAACTACCGCAAAACTGGATGCGTGTGGTCTCCGATGGGAAGCGGCACTATCAAATTATGATTTCTGTATAAAATACAGAAGTGGAAAATCAAATATTGACGCCGATGTGTTGTCAAGACAACCACATGTCGATACCGTTTCGGTGGGAAATAATGTCATACGCGCTGTTCTCGCGGCACATGTTGTTGACGATACACCGATTGCCGCGACGTTCACAGACACACGACACAATCAAACAAAGTGCCAGACATTAAGCACGCATGACTGGGCACACGGTCAAAATGCGGATGATGTTATTTCCCGCGTTAAATCGTTCGTAGAAGGCGGACGTTTTCCCGACATCGTTGACTATAAATGTCAGCCGGAAGCAGTGAAAAAGTACTTACGGCATTTTAAACAGTTACATATATCCAATGGTGTTTTATACCATCGCACTACATCAGAAGAAGATCGCAGTTATCAGATTGTTTTGCCAGAGTCAGCTCGACAAGAAATTTTCCGTGCGTTACACGATGACTTAGGTCACCTGGGGCGTGATAGAACTCTGTCTCTGTTTAAAGAACGCTTTTATTGGCCAGGGATGGCGACAGACGTTGCTTTGTGGGTTAGCAGGTGTGGGAGATGCCTTCGAAGTAAAAGCCCGCCGATCATAGCAACAGGGCTTGTCAATATTGAATCAAGCTATCCGATGGAACTCTTATGCATTGACTACTTGTCACTGGAAGTATCTAAAGGCGGCTACGAGAACGTACTGGTAATTACCGACCATTTTACGCGGTACGCTCAAGCCTTTCCGACGAAAAACCAGACCGCTCGGACCACCGCAAAAGTGTTATTTGAAAATTTCTTCGTGCACTATGGGTTCCCCGAAAAACTACACAGTGACCGTGGACAGAACTTTCTATCAAAAGTAATCCAGAGACTATGTAAGATTGCTGGTGTTAAACGCACGCGTACCACCCCATATCATCCCCAAGGAAATGGCCAATGTGAGCGCTTCAATCAAACTCTCATCAAAATGTTGCGAACACTAGAGTCAGAGCGAAAGTCCGACTGGAAATCAGCAATTTCGGCCTTGGTACACGCATATAATGTAACCAAATGTGAGGTTACGGGATACTCTCCTTACCACCTTATGTTTGGCAGAACACCACGGCTCGCCATTGACGCTGTACTGGGCATTCTAGGTCAACGTGTTGGTGGAGCCTCGCCATCAGAATATATGAGACAACTTGAGCTACATTTAGCCAACGCATACAAATATGCCAACCGATGCGCTCTCGTAAATGCTGATAAGGCTAAACAACGTTACGACATCAGGGTACAGGAGGCGAAATTACTTCCGGGTGACAGGTGTCTACTTCGGAATAACGGAATAAAGGGAAAACACAAGCTGAGTGATATATGGTCTTCTGACGTTTACGTTATTTTAGATCAGCCCAATTTAAGTTTTCCCGTATTTCGCATTCAAAAGGAAAACGGCGATGTGGGCATTAAAACCGTCCACCGGAATCATCTGCTGCCGTGTTCCTTCTTACCGATACAGGAAGTGCAGCGTGTTTCGTCGCCTGAGGTTTCCGACGAGTCCTCCACGGACGTGGATGAACGCGCAGAGAACACGAGTTCCGACAGCCATCAGTCGGAAGTTGAAACAGATACACGACGCTCCAAACGGAAGGAGATACCACGGCGCTGCAGCCAACGTCAGACCCGTCGGCCGGCTTGGTTTACATCCGGGGAGTATAAATTGTGATTGGTGTTGTTATGTATTTGCAATAATGATTAAGTACAGTGACAGCATAAATTTAACATGTGTGGATTTGTATTGGAAAGATACACAGCTGTTAACATTCACGATTGAGTATTTAAATACAAATTAGTGTATTATGTTTTTATTTGTCAAATTGTCATTGTTTTCAAATTGAAAATAAACAGTTGCAAACGAAAACGTTAATATTGTGGTTGTCATTATTTTTTTAACAACGATGCTTTCATAAATATTTTGATCACGAGATTAATCAAACCTCGCTTTACAAGCGATGTTTGAATTTTAATAATGTCGAGGACGACATTTTCTTAGAGAGGGGAAATGTGTTGTAGACGTATTTCATTGTTGTAAATATATTTAGTTCATAAATATATTTATTCTGAATGATATTGAAGTAAATTATTGTTTAAAGGAAACATTGCTCTGATTGTTCAATGGTTGGACAGAGTAGATTTTAACTGTAAACAGAATTAGTAGCGTTCTTTTGTAGTAGTTGATTAGTTTTCAGTATGTAGAGACTGGGTAGAAAGGTGAACTGTTTTTACTAACATTTTAATACGTTAATTGGCTTGTCAAGCATGAGTTTATTCACTCAACCACATCCGTGTGCATGAATGACTATTTCGAATGTCATTCTTTGCATATCATTCATGCTGTCAACCTGTATGTTTATGATATTAAATCATAAATATAATATATTTAGGTAAATATGCATTTTATACATCTTTTATATTCATGTCGGTCGGTTGTATTATTGTAATTATTTTGTTTTAATAGTTGTATTTGTGTATTAATTCAGTTGGTATCTTACCGTCGGAACACATCATTTTATATATAATTGAAATGTATACTTATTATAAGAATGTGATTCTTTGCATATCATTCATGCTGTCAACCTGTATGTTTATGATATTAAATCATAAATATAATATATTTAGAAACCCAAACGTGTTGTTCGAAGAAAGAACCCTAAACGCCCAAACGGCAACACTGGCGCCCAACAACGAGTCTTCGGCAACAACAGCGTTTGGAGCAGAAAAACGGAAGTAGCGGACACGTTACTACGGCGAAAATCCCTGAACAGACAGGAGCCTCAGACCGGTAGCGAGGAGGGTAGAGTCCAGGAATTTAACACAGCGATTCCTTGGAAACCGGTTTTTGATTTTTCCCGGGGAGTAGGAGTCCACATTTTTGCGCGGCATCGAGCTCGAGCACAACGATGTGAGTACAACTACGTATTTCTTGTGCACAAAACTTTGACGTCAAAACCGTTAAAACGTACGTACAGGATTTCACGTTCTGCTACGCAAGGAAGGATTCACGTTCAATCAGGACGGAGAGTGATGGACACTTAAATCGTTGTGGACATTGTGTATCGTGTCATTATTGTGTTTTGCTTGTATTTTGTAAGTGTTCCGACGGAGTTCGGTGAGTGTAAATATTTTTATAATTATTGTGCAATGTACATATATCTATTTATTGTAGTTTCATTGTCGTAAATGAATGATTTGAAATACCAATCAGTTGACTTACAAAAACAACAACAACATATATAGCTAATTTAAGTTTATGTGGTCATGCATTTTGCGAATTGGTCGAGATAAATGAAACGACCTTTTGTCAGCTCATTGGTAACTTAGTGTCATATGAAGTTATTTTAAGGAAATTATAGTCCCTTCACGAGCACAAAGTTTATTGCATGGCGAAGTTAAATCTACTCACCACTTACATGACGTTAAGTAGTAGATAGGTTTGAGTAACTGGTTTATTTAGAAGCAGTAGATTTTGCCCAAGGGTTATAATAAGTATCAAGAGGTTTCAATGCGTAAATTTGTTAATTTGTCATACTTTACGTATGGTTGAATTGAAAACGCTTTTTGCGTATTTTTAAAGAGAAAACTCTCTTTATAAATACCGGAAAATAATTACTGTTTTTTTTTCTAAAAATTGATAATGTTAAAATGTACATATACGATTTAAACTGCATTATGTAGTTTAATGCGTGTATGTGCGACTGGCGTCTTACCGGTAAATGCACGTGCTCGCGATATCGTAGCGCAAGAAGAACGCTATTTCGGCAGTGTGGTAAACACGCGATAGTAAACCAGTTGCGAGTTCGAATCGAAATAAAATCGAACTTAGTAAACACCTGGTACAAAATAAAAGAGCTTTGAATAGATATTTGTGATAGTCAGGCTGTTGGTTTAAAATAAGCCCAAGGGAGGTAATACAGGTGTGTTGAGATAACTGTTTCGGTACCTTTATTGGAAAAAGGGAAAAAGTGAGTCGTTATTATTATAGCTTGATTAAACGAAATTTGACTTCGGTAAAAAGGGGAGATAATTGAACGTAAATGTAAATTAAGAAAGAGAGAAATAAATACGATTCGTGTGAATTATTTTTCACTTTTCTGTTCATTAGAGGACAATGAACTAAAAATTATATTCATACAATAAGTAATATAGCCTAAGAATTTAACATACGGGATTTTTTTTAGAATAAATCCCTAGTTAACAATTGTGCATACACATTTTTATTAATGTAACCGCATTTAAAAGCATGGCTACGGGTAGCGACCGCGAATCAAGGGGGAGGCGTAGAAATATTGATGATGAACTGTTAGAATTACAAAATGCCAGGCAAATGTTTATTGAAATGGGCAGACGGGGCTTACATGTTGAGAACCAAAGCACACCTTCACACGACATTAGGCCCGAGGAGGAAAGAGATCAGTCTAAAACTCCTGGCAGAGCTAATCCCAGTGGAAATGAGCAAATACAGGAAAATGGGGTTAAAACTCCAGTTGCAACCAGACTTTCTGAGTCGTTGATAAACAGAGAGCTGTCTGAAATGAGTATTCTGAGAACGCAAATAGAAACGGAAAATCAAACCAAGGATACTGACGTAAAAGCGAGAGAATTGAAAATAAAAGAATTAGCACTTGTGGAACGCGAACGCAAAAATAAACAGGAAGAGTCCCGTTTAAAACAATATTTTGAGGGAAAGGAATTCGAGTTGAAAATAAAAGAAGCTGAATTCAAACGGAAGTGCATCGAACAAACTGACAGGATTGCCGAACAGGAGTTAAGACTACGAGAAAAAGAAACTTCCTTACTTGAAAGAATAAGTAGAATTGAAAGGAAGTTAGAGTTGAAAGAAGATGATTTGATCTGTAGAGAACGCTTTTTGAGTCAAAAAGAAAGAGAAAGTGAAAGCCCACAAACAAAGACGCCACTTGAGGAAAACAAATATTTAGCTGATATTGAAAGGCGAATAGAAATGCTCGAAAGGGAGAAACATAGTATGGAATTCGAAGATAGCGACAATTTTGTACTACATAGGCAACGTAGCTATCAGGATAACGCTTACGAGAAATTGAACTTGAGCGCATTTTCCGGGGCAGTACCAGTGCCTAAAAATGAAGTCTCGTTCGAAGATCTGAAACTGGAAGTTGACAATGTCAAAGTGATATATTCTCAAAACACAGTAAAACAGAGTCTTAGAAAGGCATTGAGGGGCCAAGCTAAACGCAAAATGCTTCACATGAAACCGGAAGCTACAGTAGAAGAAATAATGTCCGAACTTGATGATAATTTTGGAAACGTCGCAAGTATCGACACCATGCTTTCAAAATTTCTTATGGCGGAACAAGAACAAAATGAGACCATATCCGAATGGGGTTTGCGTATAGAAGAGTTGTTGCTGCATGTTACGAGAAAGACAAGGCTAGACGAACATGAAAAGAAGGATATGTTGCGAAAACGGTTTTGGCGAGGATTACGGAATGAAGAATTGAAAAATGCTACCCGAGTGCATTTTGAAAGTAAATTGACATACGAAGAACTAAAGATTAAGCTACGAGAAGAAGAATTCGAGATACAAATCTCAAAGGACAGAGGGAAGCAGAAGTGTAGTAGAGTTCATCAGAGCGCTCTGAACGCCAAAGACGAAGGCGATGAGTTACTGAAGCAACTTATCAGAAAGATAGAGGATTTAGAGAAAAAGGTTGATGACTTTAAAAACGAGCGAAACCTAGAAAGCGGAGACCATAGAAACAGAGATACTTCCAGACACAGAGGGGGTTCTCGAGGTCATGGACGTGGAAATCACTATGTTCCATATAACCGCAGTAAAAACGAAGCGAGCATTAGGCAAATGACAGAAAGGTCAACAGGCACATTCGAAAATAACAACCATTTAAATGTTTAGACGCGCTGTTGGGGGTCAAACGGACGGTGTTGAGAGTAGTGACCCGAAAGCAAAGAGATTCACATTATTTGAACGCTTGATTGGTGCGTCAAATGAAGCAGAGGTGTGTGTAAATGGCTTATGCACTAAAGCACTAATTGATACCGGTGCAATGGTAACGACCATAAGTCAGTCTTTCTACGAAAGTTTACGGCCAAAGCCAACACTTCATAGCATTGAAGAGCTATCGGTTACAGGGGCCAATGGTATTGAAATACCATATATTGGTTACATAGAAGTGAGCATTACCATTCCCGACATACTTGAACAAATATTTCATTATGTTCCAGTTCTTGTCGTGAGCGATACAGATTTTAATTTGGCGGTACCAATGATAGTAGGAACCAATGTTCTTCGCTTCTTAAAATCGTTGGAGTGCGAAGACATGTCTCCCATTTGGCAATCGGCAATATCCGCCTTGTCGTCATGCTCGCCTTTAGGAAATGTTGTATCGACGAATAATCGACCAATTGAGATTCAGCCTTATCAGACATTGACATTATCGGGAATGGTACGGAAATCGGACAATGAGTGCATTGCTATCACCGAACCGTCCGAATCTGGTTGCAAAGGGTTAGGCGTCTGTCCACGGGTAGTAAGTCTGGGAAGTGTTGGTACGACAGCCAGAGTGCATGTTCGTGTTTTTAACATTTCAGCCAAGACGATTCAAATAGCGCCTAAATCAGTTCTATGCGAACTACAAGAGGCGAAAGTGCTGCGCAACTGGTCACCGGATTCAGGATGCAAGACAGAAATAACAAGTAAAACTGGACCATCACAGAAAGAAAAAGATGATGTAATCACAGAACTGAAACTAGATTTAAGCCATTTAGAACCTGAAATGCAAGAACCATTGAAAGATTTAGTTTTTGAATTTCGAGATGTATTTTCAAAAGGGCCCCTAGATTTAGGAAGCACCGACATAGTAAAACATAAAATACATCTTGACAATCCAGAACCGTTTAAGGAACCATACCGTAGAGTGCCTCCAGGCCTAGTCAGCGAGGTAAGAGAACATGTACAGGAAATGCTAGACATGGGAGCCATACGACCGTCGAACAGCCCATTTTCATCGAATGTCGTCACAGTGCGAAAGAAAGACGGGTCGATACGATTTTGTCTCGATTTCCGGAAACTAAACAGCCGGACACATAAAGATGCATACGCCCTTCCAAGGATCGACGATACCTTACACCTGTTAGCTGGTTCCCGGTATTTCAGTAAACTTGATTTAAAAGCCGGATATTGGCAAGTGGAAATCGAGGAACAGGATAAGGAGAAAACGGCGTTCCAGGTGGGAAACCTAGGGTTCTACGAATGCAACCGGATGCCGTTTGGGTGCTGCAATGCCCCCGCTACGTTTCAGAGGCTAATGGAGGCATGCATGGGTGAGATGAACCTGCGAGAATGCCTCATATACCTCGATGACGTCATCATATTCTCCGTCGACTTCCGGTCCCACATGTCGCGTCTCAGAGCCTGTTTTGAACGGCTAAGAGAACATAACCTTAAATTAAAGGCATCCAAATGTGACTTCCTGAAAAAGGAAGTTACCTACCTTGGTCACGTGGTGAGCGAAGAAGGGATCAAAACTGACCCATCCAAAACGGAAGCCATCCGCAACTGGAAAGTACCAACCACCATCAAAGAAGTGAGAAGTTTCTTAGGCTTTGCGAGCTATTATCGCAAATTTGTGGAAAATTTTGCTACAATAGCTCGACCATTAAACGACCTGTTGGCTGGGTACGAAAACAAATCGAAAAAACGTCCATTTGTTTGGGGTCAACAACAACAAAAAGCGTTTGAAACGCTCATAGACAAATTATGTACGACGCCTGTTTTGGCCTATGCCAATTACAATAAGCCGTTCATCTTACACACGGACGCATCTTTGAATGGTCTCGGGGCCGTCTTGTATCAGATGCAGGACGACAATACAAAACGGGTTGTCGCATATGCGAGTAGAAGTTTAAAACCGTCGGAGAAAAATTATCACTCGAGCAAACTGGAATTTCTCGCTCTCAAGTGGTCAGTCACGGAAAAATTCCATGACTATCTGTATGGAGTGTCCTTTGAAGTTCTTACAGATAATAACCCCCTAACATATGTAAAAACTACCGCAAAACTGGATGCGTGTGGTCTCCGATGGGAAGCGGCACTATCAAATTATGATTTCTGTATAAAATACAGAAGTGGAAAATCAAATATTGACGCCGATGTGTTGTCAAGACAACCACATGTCGATACCGTTTCGGTGGGAAATAATGTCATACGCGCTGTTCTCGCGGCACATGTTGTTGACGATACACCGATTGCCGCGACGTTCACAGACACACGACACAATCAAACAAAGTGCCAGACATTAAGCACGCATGACTGGGCACACGGTCAAAATGCGGATGATGTTATTTCCCGCGTTAAATCGTTCGTAGAAGGCGGACGTTTTCCCGACATCGTTGACTATAAATGTCAGCCGGAAGCAGTGAAAAAGTACTTACGGCATTTTAAACAGTTACATATATCCAATGGTGTTTTATACCATCGCACTACATCAGAAGAAGATCGCAGTTATCAGATTGTTTTGCCAGAGTCAGCTCGACAAGAAATTTTCCGTGCGTTACACGATGACTTAGGTCACCTGGGGCGTGATAGAACTCTGTCTCTGTTTAAAGAACGCTTTTATTGGCCAGGGATGGCGACAGACGTTGCTTTGTGGGTTAGCAGGTGTGGGAGATGCCTTCGAAGTAAAAGCCCGCCGATCATAGCAACAGGGCTTGTCAATATTGAATCAAGCTATCCGATGGAACTCTTATGCATTGACTACTTGTCACTGGAAGTATCTAAAGGCGGCTACGAGAACGTACTGGTAATTACCGACCATTTTACGCGGTACGCTCAAGCCTTTCCGACGAAAAACCAGACCGCTCGGACCACCGCAAAAGTGTTATTTGAAAATTTCTTCGTGCACTATGGGTTCCCCGAAAAACTACACAGTGACCGTGGACAGAACTTTCTATCAAAAGTAATCCAGAGACTATGTAAGATTGCTGGTGTTAAACGCACGCGTACCACCCCATATCATCCCCAAGGAAATGGCCAATGTGAGCGCTTCAATCAAACTCTCATCAAAATGTTGCGAACACTAGAGTCAGAGCGAAAGTCCGACTGGAAATCAGCAATTTCGGCCTTGGTACACGCATATAATGTAACCAAATGTGAGGTTACGGGATACTCTCCTTACCACCTTATGTTTGGCAGAACACCACGGCTCGCCATTGACGCTGTACTGGGCATTCTAGGTCAACGTGTTGGTGGAGCCTCGCCATCAGAATATATGAGACAACTTGAGCTACATTTAGCCAACGCATACAAATATGCCAACCGATGCGCTCTCGTAAATGCTGATAAGGCTAAACAACGTTACGACATCAGGGTACAGGAGGCGAAATTACTTCCGGGTGACAGGTGTCTACTTCGGAATAACGGAATAAAGGGAAAACACAAGCTGAGTGATATATGGTCTTCTGACGTTTACGTTATTTTAGATCAGCCCAATTTAAGTTTTCCCGTATTTCGCATTCAAAAGGAAAACGGCGATGTGGGCATTAAAACCGTCCACCGGAATCATCTGCTGCCGTGTTCCTTCTTACCGATACAGGAAGTGCAGCGTGTTTCGTCGCCTGAGGTTTCCGACGAGTCCTCCACGGACGTGGATGAACGCGCAGAGAACACGAGTTCCGACAGCCATCAGTCGGAAGTTGAAACAGATACACGACGCTCCAAACGGAAGGAGATACCACGGCGCTGCAGCCAACGTCAGACCCGTCGGCCGGCTTGGTTTACATCCGGGGAGTATAAATTGTGATTGGTGTTGTTATGTATTTGCAATAATGATTAAGTACAGTGACAGCATAAATTTAACATGTGTGGATTTGTATTGGAAAGATACACAGCTGTTAACATTCACGATTGAGTATTTAAATACAAATTAGTGTATTATGTTTTTATTTGTCAAATTGTCATTGTTTTCAAATTGAAAATAAACAGTTGCAAACGAAAACGTTAATATTGTGGTTGTCATTATTTTTTTAACAACGATGCTTTCATAAATATTTTGATCACGAGATTAATCAAACCTCGCTTTACAAGCGATGTTTGAATTTTAATAATGTCGAGGACGACATTTTCTTAGAGAGGGGAAATGTGTTGTAGACGTATTTCATTGTTGTAAATATATTTAGTTCATAAATATATTTATTCTGAATGATATTGAAGTAAATTATTGTTTAAAGGAAACATTGCTCTGATTGTTCAATGGTTGGACAGAGTAGATTTTAACTGTAAACAGAATTAGTAGCGTTCTTTTGTAGTAGTTGATTAGTTTTCAGTATGTAGAGACTGGGTAGAAAGGTGAACTGTTTTTACTAACATTTTAATACGTTAATTGGCTTGTCAAGCATGAGTTTATTCACTCAACCACATCCGTGTGCATGAATGACTATTTCGAATGTCATTCTTTGCATATCATTCATGCTGTCAACCTGTATGTTTATGATATTAAATCATAAATATAATATATTTAGGTAAATATGCATTTTATACATCTTTTATATTCATGTCGGTCGGTTGTATTATTGTAATTATTTTGTTTTAATAGTTGTATTTGTGTATTAATTCAGTTGGTATCTTACCGTCGGAACACATCATTTTATATATAATTGAAATGTATACTTATTATAAGAATGTGATTCTTTGCATATCATTCATGCTGTCAACCTGTATGTTTATGATATTAAATCATAAATATAATATATTTAGAAACCCAAACGTGTTGTTCGAAGAAAGAACCCTAAACGCCCAAACGGCAACATTTACCTTTATCAACACGAACGACAACTCTGCTAGGAGAATGTTATCAATGAAAATCAACGAGCAATCTCCTACGCAGTGGCGAATGCCATGGGAAGTAACTGAAAAATCGAGTTATCTCAATCGGACTGGCTCGGTCTTTTACATAGGTCGCCATTTTTAAGATTTTTTTTACTGGTTATTAAACCTTGGACGCTGCTGTGCCAGCATCGTCAAAAAGGATTATAAGGTGTTGCGTTAGTTGTTATGTGTTAGGTGTTAAGGGTCAGGGTTAGGGTACGCTGTTTGATGTTAAGTGTTGCGTACCGGTAAAGTTCAATCGTCCCCATTTTTTTAAACGGAACATACGAGTTTTCTCAATTGGTTTTATCATTTGCTATTTCATTGTTGTTTCGTGTGCTGTTTGATCTGACTTTTTCATCGTTGTCATTATTAGTAATCTGTGTTAGTCAATACCGATGTTTTAAATCGTTGTCGACTCGATAATAGCTTACAAACATGCACTGAACCAAACAAATGTCTGTGCGTATGTTGGCTACTGACAATAACAAAACCAAATAGTTAAGAAATAATTCGTGTACGTTATATAGTTTGTTGTCGAATAACACACGGCCGATAGTTAAGATGCGTAAGGATTAAATCACGAGTGCGAAGCACGAGTGATTTGAAACCACGCATCTAAACTTCCGGTCGTGGGTTATTCAACAACAAACAATAAAGTACACGAATTATTTCGATTCTTACACGATTTTTACTAAAGATTTATACAATTTATATTATGTTTCTTGTGTACTATTTTATGTGAAGACAAGTTCCGCCCATAAAAATAACTTTCGGCTGTTCTGTCGATCAGATCCGCGACTTTCACATTTATTGCCGGATTATTACGCTGGTGGAAAATGTATCGGCATGTTTTGTAAAGTTACAGCGCATGCTCTCAGTGTATAATTTTAATTATTGCAGAATATCAGATTGTCTTCTTTGTTTATAAGAAAGTTTACTGTATCCACCTGTTGAAGTTTTATCTATTTTCTTTTTTAACAAACATATTTTATGTTAAAATATGATATTTACTTCATATTCACTTACCGCATTGTACATTTTTTAAATATTATAATCGGTCCGTAATGTGTACTCGTTATCGTCGTGGAAATTGTGCAGTTCATGTATATATATATAACTATATATATATATATATATATATATAACTATTATATATATATATATATATATATATATATATATGATATATATATATAGTAATCTTATATATTATTATAACTATCTATATATATATATATATATATATATATATATATATCATATATATATATATATATATATATATATATATATCTATATATATTATAATTCTTTATATTACTTCACCGGTCACTCTCTGTGAATCACAAGTTAACGAAGACCTAAGTATGGCGATGTCGAGGGCAATTTGCAAGTAAATGTGCAATCTGTTACAAGTTCACCGACAGTATACTATTGTGAACCATACTCTTTGGTTTTGTGAAAAAACAGAATCCAAAGGGAATAAGCTTATTGTTGAACTGTACAGAGTGATCGGGCACTGCAAATTTATGCAATTTATGGCTCTTCCCGTATTGACAATGGGTAGACATCTTGTGTGTCTTGCATTAACAGTAACTGAAGATGGCCTTGTCGGACCGTATTTGGTACAAAAACGAATATGTACAAGTTTGTACCATATTCGGCCGAATATGGTACAACTGTCTAATTGTACCATATACGTATCTGCAGTTTTGGGGTAAAATGCCTGACCGAATATGGTACAAACTTGTACCATATTCGGATGAAAAATGTACCACATTCGTTCCGAATATGATACACACTCATCATCGTAATCATCATCATCATCATCATCGTTATCTCATCATCATCATCATCATCATCGTTATCTCATCATCATCATCATCATCATCATCACATCAATTATCAACACCCCAATGATCATCATCGTTGTTATCTTTACCAACACCACCATCATCATCACCATCAAAACCAACATCATCATATCCATTATCATGATCGTAATGGTGATCACAAAAGTTTTTTTGTGATGATAATGACAGCGATGTTTTCGGTCGATAATGAGGATGTTGTGATGATGATGACGACGATGAGAATATCATCATCATCATCGGCCAATAAACATCGCCATCATCATCATCACAAATATTTTGTTATCATCATCATCATTAACATCATCGTCGGCCGATAAACATCGCCGTCATCATCATCTAAAAACTTATCATCATCATTATAACCATCATCATCGTCCGATAAACATCGCTGTCATCATCATCCCAAAACGTTTGTTATCATCATCATCATCATCATTATCATCATCATCATCATCATCACCACAATCATCAAACCCCAATCATCATAACCACTGTCATCATCATCACCACCACCATCATCATCACAATTTTTTTACCATCATCATCATCACAAATGTTTTGTCATCATCATCATCACATATTCATTTTACATTTTGTATTTTATAATTTGTTTCATTCAAGAGATTCAACAAACTTGTACTTTTTTCATTTATTGGTATACTGACAGGATTTTTCAAAGTAATATTGAAGAACATAGAACAGCATTTAAATTTTAATCCAACTGTAGCATTTTGACAAGACATAATATACATATATACATTCATTTTAGTAGCAGCCAAAATATCCCAAATGTGCTTCGTAAAAAGTTACCAGTAAATGAGCAAATGACAACAAATTTCCGGTAGAAGAACATAATCATCAATCACAAAAATAACATAACAGGTTTCCAAACACCGATATACATGTATATTTCACCTGTAATGTCTGTACATGACATCTATGATATCATACCAACCGATTCCACTAACACGCAAACGCAGCCATGCGTTTGCCCATTTTGGCCCCTTGATGATTTCTTTTATTGCCGAAATAAGACCGCTGTTTCTGCCCGCTCTTGTTAATAGGAAACGAACGCTAACAGGATTTCTGTTACTAGTATCTAGTCCAATATCCGGCCGAATGTAAATTCTAGGTGTTTGCAAACTCATTGACCTTATTAAATCTCTAAAGGGTTTGCCGACCTTCGCCAACACAAACTGGATTGACGGGTTTGATTGTATGCAAAACTTAAAAATTTCAACTTGAATGTGAAGTGGTAACATCAGAAATGGAAAAGTCGTTCGCTTCTGTGCCCTCCTATTGTTTATCATATCTTGAAGCTCTTTCAGGGCTGAACACACAGAGACGTCACCGTTGTCGCCAGAGTCACCGTTGTCGCCGGAGTCACCGTTGTCGCCAGACGCAGCGTTGTCGCCGGAGTCACCGTTGTCGCCGGAGTCACCGTTGTCGCTGGAGTCATCGTTGTCGCCGGAGTCACCGTTGTCGCAAAAGTCACCGTTGTCGCCAGACGCAGCGTTGTCGCCAGATGCAGTGTTGTCGCCAGACGCAGCGTTGTCGCCGGAGTCACCGTTGTCGCCAGACGCAGCGTTGTCGCCGGAGTCACCGTTGTCGCCGGAGTCACCGTTGTCGCTGGAGTCACCGTTGTCGCCGGAGTCACCGTTGTCGCAAGAGTCACCGTTGTCGCCAGACGCAGCGTTGTCGCCAGATGCAGTGTTGTCGCCAGACGCAGCGGTGTCGCCGGAGTCACCGTTGTCGCCAGAGTCACCGTTGTCGCTGGAGTCACCGTTGTCGCCGGAGTCACCGTTGTCGCAAGAGTCACCGTTGTCGCCAGACGCAGCGTTGTCGCCAGATGCAGTGTTGTCGCCAGACGCAGCGGTGTCGCCAGAGTCACCGTTGTCATACGACTGTTCTAAGCGTGATATTATGTCCTTGTACACGCGTTGATTGATACGGATACTAACGTAATGCATGCCAAATCCTTCTGGGAATTACCCCAATGCAATTGTTCCAACATCACCATCGAACTTTCCATCTGCTGACACAATTGATGAGTGTTCTAGTCCTCGGGTAGAAACTACCAGGCACTGCAAATTATATTCTCTCATAAGTGCAATGAGCGTGAGGTTGTCGCCGTATGTCCCATTCTTAGACATATTCTTAACGTATTCATCAAATGTTTCATCATAGACAAAAGTTTCATAGAAATATCTGTTTTCTACAATGTGATGGACTGCTTCCTTACGTAAAGCATCTACGTCTTTGTATATACCAATTTTACCAAGTTGATGCGATATAGCAGCAAATTGACAATTTCCATCCGGATTTGGGTCCATGGCAATATTCACCCCATCCAACAACTGCAGATTTTCATGGTGTGTTAAAACATGATAGTACTTAGTTCTGTGATTTTGTTTCTCTGAGCGGTTCTGTTTTAATGAATGTTTTTTAATTTTTCGTTGTTTCTCTAACGCAACAGTTAGGCTAGTCATGTTTTCGACCCCAACCGATTTGCTTACGAATCCAAGTTCGGGTTTGTTCGGTACTTGAAATGACACGATATAAACACCATTTCGTTTTACTTTTTCTACCTTGCTTTCGATAACATATCTTTTGGTTGGCACCCTGGATTTTCGAAAGGGATAGCGAATTAATACTGTCTCTCCTACTTTGTACTTGCTTGGGGAAGTTGCGTTTTTCAACAGCGACCTGTAAGCCTTTTTATTTGCTCGCCGTATGGTTTTCTTTATTTCACGAGAACTATGACGTTCTTTGGTAAAAACATGACTTCTTCCGTAGTAGGCTTCAAAGGGCGTGAGACCCCCAAGAACTCGTTTGAAACTTGTGTTTATAGCATAGGCTAAATCTTGAAGCCCTTCGACCCAGTTAAATCCACGTTTACTTTTTGTTGCAAATAGAATCTTGGCCTTTATAACACTGTTTGACCTTTCACACTTGCCCTGTGATTGAGGATGATACGGCCTACTATTGATCATTTTGATGTTGTACTTGTTCAACAAAAGTTTCATACTAGGGCCTTTAAATTCCAGTCCGTTGTCACATTGGATGATGTCAGGGGCAAGGTTAACCATCAACACGTCCTCTAATGCCTTTGCAACTTCACGCGAACTCTTCGTTTTCAGGGGTTTTGGCATAACGTACCTAGAATAAACGTCCACGACTTGTAGAATATAACTGTATGTGGACCCCTTGTAGCTAACACTTTGATTTTTCATGTTAATTATGTCAATCTGCCATCTTTTGCCTGGTTCCTCTTCTGTAATTGTCTTTGGCTTTGGCTTGTTTGTAAATCTCGGATACTTCTCATGGTAATACTTGCTATTGTACAGTATTTCAAGGATAGCTTGTTCCGAGAACCCCGTGTAATTTACTTTCAGTTTGTTGTAAATAACCCTTGCTCCACATCCTTTGTTTTCCATGAACATCTTCTCAACAAATCTAGGAAGATCTTCTTTCACAAGGACTTGCTTTCCGCCATACAATAAAGAACCCCGGTCACCAAGCTCGAAGTCCTTACGTTTTCTAATCATGGCCAAACAATTATTCTCTTCAGGTGTCCGTTTCTTCACAGGGACATCGAACGATCCGTTTAAACATCTGACAATAATGTCGTACTTCGACCTGGGCAAGCACCCTAATTGCTTCCTTTTTCTCCTAATTGCTTCCTTCATCTGAAATAATATAATTAGTTATTATACATTTATACTTCATTAGTTAATAGAGCTTGTATTGAACACCGCGTGTCGAAAACGAATGTCTCACGACATGAGCTGAGCTAAAATCACTCGTCTGATAGCTCCGCTAAAATTTACAATCCGAACTTCCGGGCAATATGCGCAATGAAAGTAGCAAGTACTTCATGTAAAGTTTCATTGAAATCCAACCGAATTCAAATTCAGGGGAAAAATAGCGGGCAAACTTATGGCGGTCAACGGACAAACGGTCTGTAGAAACCAATGCTACGTGGATGGAAGGGATATAAAGAAGGGGCCCTGGGGGCCTAGGTCGCTCACCAGAAGTCACGACTAGGCAGGGTTCGAAGGTCAAAGACCTATAAACTCCATAAAATTTAAAATGTTCAAATCTACAGATTACAGGAGCTCGATCTGATTTTGGTGGAAAATACACTTTCGAAAAAATGACTGTAGCTTAAATATTTTAGCAGTTTAGGAGTTACGCACCCGGAAGGAATGCCACGGACAATTGGATAGACGGACGGACAACTGCAAATGCACTCTGAGGGGGGGGGGGGGGGCATAAAACATAAAAATCAATGCATGTTAAAACATCAATGCATATTAAGACAACTGAAAATTAAAATTATGTACAGTACTTACTGTCAAGAATTCTTTTGAAGTTTGAAGAAAGTTTGGATTTCAATTCTTTCTAGTCGAAAATCACAACTTTTCTTGCCGACCGCCAAGTCAAATATGGTTACTGACTTCTGAGTAAGACTCGTGTGCAAAATTCCCGCCTTTTTAAAGCGGCACGTTATCAAAGAAAAAATCGGAAACTTCAAAGCTTTGTCGGCTTCTCAGCAATATGACGTCGGAACGACAAATCAACTTTACAAAGTAATGTTTAGGAATACAGTCACACCTGTCTAAAGCAGCCAGTCAAACATCCTTATTTTTGGAGAGATATATTCATTTAAAAGAGCTCAAAATCTCTTAAATCGGATTTTGGTGAAAATACACGAAAAAAAAAGTTTTAAAAATTTGAAAATTGCTATTAATGATCTCCACGAAAGTATCTGGCCCGCCCGGGAATCGAACCCAGGCCGCCTGCGTGCCAATCTGACGCGCAACCGACTGAGCTAGCCGGCGAAACAGTTGCACAACCAGCAAAATCCATGTAAAGTGTGGTTAGGTTAGCTGTTTCTGTTACTGCTAGTTACGACGACGACGACGACGACGACGACGACGATGATGATGATGATGATGATGATGATGATGATGATGATGATGATGATGATGATGATGATGATGATACTTTTGTCACTTCCAATATTAGGTTAATACAATGTATTTGAGTTTGAAAAAAAGTTTACACATCGGCAGACTATTTCATTTATTAAGAAATACATAATTTATGTACCATATACGTAGGCCATTTTCATTTTTATGAGTTTTTTTGGTATGTACCAAATACGTTTTGGCGAGCATAGAAAAACTTATTCCAACCGAATATGGTACAATGTTTGTACCATATTCGGTCGAAAATTGTACCATCTTCGGTCCGAGTATGGTACATTTGTACCATATTCGGCCGAATATGGTACAAATGTACCATATTCGTTTTTGTACCAAATACGGTCCGACATGGCCTTTTTAGCAATTTCGTTATACTAAAATTCATATGTGATCTGTTTTAACTTGTTTATATTATATTCGCTCAAATCGACTATAATGTTTCTTTGTAATAACTTACAGGATGATATTGTCAGTATATTATAGATAACCTAAATTTAGCTTAAATTTTCGTTTTCGTTTAAAGGGATCTTTTCACGCTTTGGTAAATTGACAAAATTGAAAAAAGTTGTTTCAGATTCGCAAATTTTCGTTTTAGTTATGATATTTGTGAGGAAACAGTAATACTGAACATTTACCATGGTCTTATATAGCCTTTATATGCATCTTTTGACGATTTTAAAACCTAAAAATTATAAAGCGCTGCAACGCGAAACGATTGAATTATTTGGACAGTTCTGTTTTTGTCGTTAAATTTTTTGAAACTACGAAGATTGCTTATATAAGGTATAAAATACGTCAATTACGTGTACCCGGCTGAATAGCTCAGTAGGCTAAAGCGTTTTTACTTCAGGACTCTGGCAGGACTCCAGGGGTCACTGGTTCGTAACCTGGTCCGGGCAATGTTCTTTTCCTTTTTTTAATTTTATTCTTGATTTTTTACTGGAGCTTTTACGATCCAATGTTTACATTTATCGATATAAAGCATTTAATGAATAAGTTAAAAAATGCCAAAATCTGTGAAAAGGCCCCTTTAAGGTAAAGTAAATTAAGTTATCGATAATAGCTAAATAGTGTGGTTATTGAATACTTTATATGTTTACAAATATTACACCAACTTTCGCTTTCGACTTTGGTATGTGATATTATAGATACATGTATAACAACAGCTGAAATAATATTAAGAATTGTGTGTGAGTGTGTGCGTGCGTGCGTGCGTGCGTGCGTGCGTGCGTGCGCGCGCGCGCGCGTGCGTACGTGCGTGCGTGTGTGTGTGTGTGTGTGTGTGTTTGTATTTATTCATGATTATATATTTTGTAAATTATGCCACTCTTCCTATGTTGGACATGCTTTGTGATTATTGTATAGTTATGATGTTCGAATCTTCGATATCGGAGAAATTAAAGAATATATGCTTGACGAGTAAGGTTGCGAATAAAACGAGTAGAACTAGCTGGTGTTTGTTTCTTAAATTGTGTTCCTTTAATGGTAATAAAGTATTATGTAGAGGAAACACTACAGTACTCAAATGAAGAAAATAACGTGAATACATTTTCGACTTTTCCTACTCAATATTTTGCATGCATAAAGATGTCAAACAACATTTTTAGCATATCTTGGAGATGTCGAATACGATAGAAGGTAGCAATAATACCAATAACTTAATTTAATGCTTAAACACGTCTGATATAGAAAATTATTAACTGTGAGTTAATACATAAAAACAATTTTAATGAACTTTAAAGATATTTAATTCGATCTGTGCCTATGTCAGGGGCCTTTTCAAGACTTTGACATGTATTGAAGTTTGTCATTAAATGCTTTATATTGATAAATGTACACATTGGATCTAAAAATCTCCAGTCAAAAAAAGAAGAATAAAAGTTAATAAAAAAAAAGTAACCATCAACTGAGCTCCAACCACTGACCCATATATTAAAAGTCTATCGCTTAGACCAATCGTACTCATACAATGGGTGATTTTATACTTAATATAAGCAATCCTCGTATTATCCCAAAATATAACGACAACAACAGAACTCTCCAAATTATTCAATCTTTTATCGTTGCAACGCTTTATAATTTTAAGGTTTTTAAATCGTCAAAAGATGCATATAACGGATATTTTAGAGATTGGTAAATGTTCAGTATTACTATTTCCTCACAAATAGCCTAAATATAACGAACACTTGCGCATCGGAAACATTTTTTTTTATTTTGTTAATTTACCAAAACGTGAAAAGGCCGCTTTAATGCATGTAAAAAAGCATCGGGTAAAAACAACGCTAACGTTATAAAAAGTTCATTACATGTAATTCAATGCATCTCCTTCGTATATATATGCTAGTATATAATATACCGGTACACAATGATTCAATAAAGGTTTATATAAGCTCCATGAAATTTGCTATGATATTTACGTCTATTTGTTATCAATACAGTTGTGCCACTTAAGATTGTGTAATTGACAAAAAATTCAAGTTGTATACCAATGACAGGCACTTGTTAGCTCACCTCACTAAGAAATTAAAGATAAGTTCGATTTTAGCCCTTCTTCAGCATTATAATTGATATATCTCTAATATAAAGGCAATATAAATAATTATTGCATGATATGAACGCGTATTGCATTCTTTTTATTTAATGAAATGCAAAAATATTTTCGGTTCTAAAGAGTATGTTCAGTTCTAGAGTTTATGTTATAGCTATTTTTATAAGTTTATTTGAACCGCTCAATTTAAACAAATGTATTAATGGATTTGGAAACTAAACATTTCTATACTGTACGTAAGATTACATGTGTGATTAAATACTGCTTGCGAGATTGAGCACTCCAACGACATATTTAATAACACGAAATAAAAATATTAAACATATACAAGTAATGCATGTTTATTACAATTAAAGGTAACGCGCTGCTCAACGTACGTTTAGTGGGCTTCATCGTAGCAATCTCTATCATAAAAGTAAAACATGTACTACACGTAAATACACCTTTAAAATAGCTCCTAACTACGGAATACCGTTAAAGCCATCGTGGTTACACATTAAAATCCAGAGAGCGTTAATGCGATAGTGCGACAATATGATAGTACGATGACGACAATGCGACAACGCGATAGTACGATGGCGACAATGCGTTAGTCATATCGTACTGTCGCCATCGCATTGTCGCCATCGTACTATCGCACGGTCGCCATCCCATTGTCGCACTGTCGTCATCGTATTATCGCATTGTCGCCATCGTACTATCGCACTGTCGCCATCGTATTGTCGCACTGTCGCCATCGTACTATCGCATTGTCGCCATCGTGCTATCGCGTTGTCGCAATCGCACTATCGCATTGTCGCCATCGTACTATCGCACTATCGGATTGTCGCCCTATGGATTTTAATGTGTAACCACGATGGTTCTAACGGTATTCCGTAACTAACGCCGTACGTATTCGTAGATATTTATAGTAAAAACAGTGAAGCAATTTCGAGCATTGCATTGAACATATATAAATGGTCAACGTTAGACTATCAATTTAAAATCGAGTACGCTGAAAATGGAGCAACGTATTAAAGCCACTATTGTGGTTATATTGATCGGTGTGTTGGGCTGTGACGCCTCGCATTTCAGGGGAGGGAGTATTTTCTGGAAGCAAAGCAAGAGTGGTGATACGGTGAGTGTTTTTCATAATGGCACAGGGGTAAAATGTAAAATAATTGCATTTTTTCTGAACAATAGAACGCTGAATTAAGCAATGTGCATTTTTCTCTCTAAAATTCCAATTTCGGTAGATCGTCTTTCGGCTGGTGACTGAACTCGATTTTTCTGCCGGTATATACAACGTACACGCGCATGAGCGCACATACACGAAGATGTTTGTTTGGCCAAATAAGGGGCAATATTTAAGTAAATTTTTTTCCCCAATTTCTTTGATTATCCGACAACCTAACGCCCCTACACGTTCACTCACTTGCTTGCAGATCGATATCGATTATCGGGAGTCGTGGCGGCGGACCTCCCAGACTCCGATGTGTAACGAGACCGTGATCTCGGACCGCATTAATAGCTCGTCAGAGGGTCAGCTCGCGGAAGTACCCAGGTGCGCATTCGACGAATTCTTCATTTAAGGCAATGATCATTCAAATCATGAACGGATCCGCCCCTTTTCACACCTTTCGACCCTCGCCCCTCCAAGAAAAAGATAGAAAATAAATAAACTTTATAAATAATAATATCAAGAATATATATATATAATTTTGACAGCACATATCTTGGGTTTCCAGTAAAATTCGGTACTACAGTGCTGTTTTTATTTTATTCAAGCATGTATTATGACGGCTATCGCCCTCTGTTCTCGGACGCCTTTGCGTACGTCTGTACTGACTACAGCCTACTGGAGGATTGGCAAAGCGGTCGCGGTCACATCGATTTCCCTCTCAACATATCAAGTAGAAAAACGTCCTACACTCTTCAGTAAGTCAATAGTCGTATTTGAATGTTAAGATGGAGCTGGTTGAACATATACGACGAAATGAGTGGATGGAATACACATTTCATTCACAATATATTTAAGATGAATTACTCCGCATTGAGCCTATGCCTTTCAACTAATCGCTGATTGTATATCAAAAGGATGTTCATGCGCCCGTAATTTTACTTAAGTTACTATTACTGATTATGTTCTGCATGTTTTTACATTAACGTTCATGCTAGCACTTTGACGCCTTCTTCATATTTAATGTCTCGGAATTGATTCTTATTTATTAGCAAGTACAACATGCGTATGCCTTGTACACAAGAATTCAATACATATTTGTAGATTCACTGGTTGCTGTTGGATTGGATCTTTGGTCTACGGCGGTGACTCCCATTGGAAATTGCAAATTACCATGGATACCAGGGTGCGTTCGGACACCGGGAGGATGAACGCGTCACCACGCGTCGATTTCCCGCCCATTATCCGAGTTCAGTATGGTTGTAACCATACCATTAAGTAAGTGTTGGATCATTATGATTCACTCTGTCCATCGCAACTTCAACTCTACTAATTGCAATTCTTAAACTACCCTCATTACTTTCAATCATCATTCATATGGTTACAGTGTTAATTAATTTATCTAAAACCTACATTCATAAAAGTCAGTGTCAGGTTAAAGTGTCGAAGCTTTTTTACTGCTTGAATAGGCGTTCTCCCTTTATATTAAAGATACAGTCCAACAAAATGCGCCCTTCGAATTTTAACGGGTAAAAGATCCTATTGAAGAAATGAAGTTTATTTGCCCGACACCTATTGCAGGTTTACGTTTAATAATGCGCTCTGTTATTTTGATTTTGGACAAGTAAATGTTGATGATTTGATAAAAATAAATGACCATTAATCGCATTATTTGCTGATATTATTGAAGAAAGCGGCGTCCGGCGCAAAGTGGCAATATGGCAATTAAGTCAAGTAATAAGGTCGTCGTGGTTTAGTGGATATGTGTCCGCCTAGCGACCGGGAGGTCACAGGTTCGATCCCCATTTTGGGAGTGTTTTTCGATTTTCCTTAAAGACACCAAGTACTGGTTCTTAGTACCAGGAAACGGACTCGAGAGCATTTCAATAAGTCTTATGCTTTCGATGCAATCGAGCTCAATTAAATATGTTTAAAAGTCAATTAATCCCCGATGTGTTTTCAGTATACCGGTGGGGGACGAAGACAACGACATAGTCCGCTGTAGATGGGCGACTCAGGAGGAGAGTGCGGGGGTGTACAGGTCATTCCCGAACGCTGTTTTACACCATGTAATTATTCAATAGTATTATGTTATTATCACGAAATGTATGTGTCACATCATTTAGTATTTTTTAAATCATAATTTATCAAGACAAATAGGATTCCAGGCGCGTTTTTTTGTGTTCAGGAGGGGGGGGGGGGGCGTTTGTTAAGTTGGCGGATTTGTTATCTTTACCAACCGTTCAAACTCTGATTATTGAAACAGATACACATTTACTAGTAAATTATATGTCTGTATTCGTCCGTACGATATACGTTTTCAGTTTCTTGTGTATGAGTAAAAAACTTGTCGGTTGATTGTTTATTTAAGAAGCACGTGTTTTCCCGACAGACGACATTCCTCTTTCATTTATTATTGTATTTGTAACGAAGGGAAACGTTGCTTAAAGAAAAGAAGATTTTAACGTAAAACTTATGACTTGTGTTTGAACAAATGTCGATCCATGGAAAATTAAGGGTACGGGGGAAGCGGTATATATACGCTTTTCCTCCCTTCTTAAACAGCGTGTAAATGTAGCGCTTCGAGTATGTGTGACAACGCGACGTTAACGTTAAGGTATGAATTGTGATTTTATTTTTATTGTGTAGAAATCAATTCGAAAGCCCCTTTGTGTAATATGCATAAACAGTGTGACAATGGGTAACTTGCAACATATGTCTTGCTTTTTCAAGCAGAACTGCAGCATAACATACGCGGCAAATTATCAGCTGGGCTGGTACCCGGTCGCCATACAGATAGAAGATTTTGCAAACACCACTTCAAACAGCCCCTTGAGTAGCATTCCTCTACAGTTTCTAGTGTCCGTGGAAAAACTGAACGCAAGTTGCAACAATGAGCGCCCTAAGTTCGTAAATTTCACCCTTCCCGATAAGGCGTGCATCGGGGTCATGACGGATACTGATTTCTTGTCCGATATCTACATTCAAAGTGGGTCCAACAGCAGGTAGGATATTTTTCATCCTCTTGAGACAACTTTTATCTTAAAGAGAGTTTGAAATCTGCAACTTTATTGCAATTTTGAGATAATACAATCATATGTAAACGCAAACTTTTATAAAGCACCAACCAGTAATCGCGTTCAAGGGCTTGATTTCCCAAAGATTTTTTTGTCTTACATAAATATATGTCAGTTAAGGAACTTAAAGAAGGTCGATTTGAATAATAATCCGCTTTAAATAAAGAACATGTTGTAACTAAAATATTCAAGTTCTTTTATCATTGAGTTAAGGTCAATTCAAAATTCATTCAAGATGATAGCAGCGTCGTGTGAATGAGACTTGTGCCATATGCGGCTTTCGTAACTGAGGAATTCTCTTTCCGCTATAATGTCTCACTCCAGATAAGACTGCGCAATGCAGAGTTTGTTATAGAACTAGAGCTCACTCAAAACTGTTTTTCTAGACATTACTCCCTAAGTTATAGCTCGTTGTTTACGTTTCTTATCCACGAAAGAACTCCAAAAATATTGAATTAACTTAATTGCCTGATATTGAATTACTTTTAAGTATATATTATGATATATGATATAGTACAACTATAATTATAGCTTATTTTTTTAGCGTATTCAAATATACTTTTCGGAAGTATTTTTTTTAAACATATCTCTAAACATTTGAGCCGTGCTCTGTGAAAAGCGGGTTTAATGCATGTGCGTAATATGTCGTTCCATATTAGGCTGTGCAGTCCGAACAGGCTAAACAGGGACGACACTTTCCGCTTTTATTGTATTTTTCGTTTAAAGATAGTCTCTTCTTAATACAAATCCAACGACGAAAGTGTCGTCATTGATTAGCCTGTGCGGACTGACAGGCTAATATGGGACGACACATGCATTAAACCCCCTTTTCACAGAGCGTGGCTTATTTATTTAGATGATTCCTCTTAGTATGATTTAAAGATTCAAGGACTTTCGACGTTCTGAAAAGACCATATAACTATAGTTCTTCAATATTTATCATGTTCTTTGGCTAAAAACTATATGTTCGATTAATATATGCAATGACCGCTTGTTTTGTATTAACGTGGATCGAAATTTTAGAAATCATGCCGATTTGCACGCATTTCAAGATTTTCATACTTAGATGAATACGTATTTAACATTTAGAAAGAAAACACCGTACTGACATTTATCTCAATATTTCAAATACTCTGTATTTCAAAATTTCAAATCAAACACATCGTTCAAATAAGCAACATACCGAGACATGCTTTCCATTAACATAAGCGTCCTATCATTTTTGAAGTGAACACTACTGTTAAACGCACATGACTTTTTTTGCTTATTGCCCTAATATTATACAATTTATTATTAACGTAGATTTGATCAATTATATTGTATATGTAGCATATCGGAAGTGAATACGGTGTCCCCGATCGGACTGGTCAAGTCTAGTCTCCAGCGGTCAAACCAGACCGGACACTGGCATATCAGTGTCCAGTGGAATCCGAACTCATCCAACTCCATCAACAACGTGTTCTGTTTCACCGCCGTGGACGACAACGGGTAGTCACGAAAAACTAAATGCTATTATATCAAATTGCTATTAATGCACGTTTAAAAAGGTTTATATGTGACGACATTTTCTACTTTATTGGTATTATCTGTTTCATACATTTTCTGAATTCTCTCATTCAGTCTGGTCTGTAGCTACCCGCGACTCTATAGCGGACAACGTAGCTCCCGACCAGACTGCGCGATTCACATGAACCGAGTCACGTATTGTTTATCACGAGGTGATTATGTTTTACCGACATACAATTGTGGCTGAGTTATTGTTGCGCATACTAGCCGAAACGGATTTGCAAGCTTTTTTGGCACGTTGTTAGATTTTCCGTGTATGTGTTGCACTATTATAAGAATTGTTTGGTGGTTGTGGGGGATGCTCAATAATTGCTACCAAGTTTGAAAACAGCATATATGTAGTTTTAAAATGCCAATTGAATGTTAATAATGTTCTCGTACCCTTACCTTCAGGTTGTCCAGTGACCAAAGGTGCATAACTCTGCTTGCTGGAGGTACATATATAACGTGTTTTTTAATGGGAACAATATATTCAGTATTTCATGGTAAAGCTTTACAATTTCTTATATATGAGGACACTGTTTTACTTTGTAATGTTTTGTTTTGTTTTAATTTATGTACCTATGTTTTACAGTATATATATTAATATCAACACAATATACCGATATACTGCGAAAAGAAACTTATCAAAGTCAAAGGCAATCTGTTTGGTGGAAAGTATATTCAAAATTATATTAACATGACTAACATCGGTTCCAGTTCCAGCCGCCGAAATTATACGCGGTTCACAGATGCCTGCAATAACACAAGTTACAAAGACGCAGACCGTTTGGTCTGTGGAATTTAACAGACCAGTAAGTATTGAATTTCGTTAACAAAATCCGTATACTAAAATAAATACAATTGGGACGAAAACATGACTTCTGGCACTTCTGTAAATATTGCGTGTTTTTACTACATAAAATTAACAAATGCATGTATTACATGATAATTTCTTTCATGTTACTTACACGTTTAATTTGAATATAATTCACAATTATAAACACATCGTAATAAATGATGTCCCAAAAACGAGTCTTTTAAGATGTAATCGCAAGGGAACTCTAAGTGGCATCAATTATTGTATTGTTCTCTATAGTACAGTTTAAATAATAAATGATTTAAATGTATGATTTAACCTATATTAATACAAACAAATGTCAACTCAAGGATAAGCCCGCCGCCCGGTCTGCATACATCTACCTTTACTTATCCAATGGGACCTTAGTTGAGGCAATCAATGTTCTGACGTCACCTGGCGTGACATACACCTACCTTAACAACCGCACGCGCATTCACTTCACAACGTCATCATCACTTCTACCCGGCCAAGGGTATTATTTTCTATTCGGACAAGGTAAGTTATAACTAATGAATTGGAGGCAAGTAAATGCAATAAAGGTTCGTAAATTTTACGTGAATACAAACCATCCACATCAACCATGTGTAGGACATTGTAGTAATTAATTCATGTAAAATAAAAAAAATACGCATAGGTCTATGGGAATAATATTTAACAAGTGATTAATAACCAAGGACAAATTACACAATCCAAACACACATTTTAAAGGGGCCTTTTCACAGATTTTGGCATTTTTTTAACTTATTCATTAAATGCTTTATATTGATAAATGTAAACATTGGATCGTAAAAGCTCCAGTAAAAAATCAAGAAAAAATTTAAAAAAAGGAAAAGAACATTGCCCGGAGCAGGTTTCGAACCAGTGACCCCTGGAGTCCTGCCAGAGTCCTGAAGTAAAAACGCTTTAGCCTACTGAGCTATTCCGCCGATTACACAATCATGACGTATTTTATACCTTATATAAGCAATCTTCGTAGTTTCACAAACTTTAACGACAAAAACAGAACTCTCCAAAGTATTCAATCGTTTCGCGTTGCAACGCTTTATAATTTTTAGGTTTTAAAATCGTCAAGATGCATATAATGGCTATATTAGAGCATGGTTAATGTTCAGTATTACTGTTTCTTCACAAATATCATAACTAAAACGAAAACTTACGATTCTGAAACAACTTTTTTCAATTTTGTCAATTTACCAAAGCGTGAAAAGATCCCTTTAATGGATTATGTATTTAGTAACGATAATACTATATTCATATGCGTTTTCTTATGCGTGAAACATCCAGTGCTTTGTACTTAATGTCGGTTGCATATTGTTGTATTTTTTCCATTTTAATCAATGCCCCGACATCAATCGTTTTTGTTGTGTATTTTTGGCGAAAACCCAACTTTGGTGCGCAACACCAGATGGCGTTCTATTATTTGCCTAAAAAAACACCGTTATTAACCCATTTATGCCTAGCGTCTAGAAAAAATGACTCGGCAAACAGCGTAGACCCAGGTGAGAGGCCGCATGATGCGGCGTCTCATCATGATCTACGCTGTTTGCTTAAAGGAATTTCTGTAAAAAAATATTCTAAACGTAGATATAAATATACTAGACATCCCTAATTTTGAAAATAGATTGATCCAATTTTGAAGGATGGGAGAGTCCACTAGACATAAATGGGTTAATGGGAACCGTACAACGCTCTACCTGTTTGTGTGTTTGGCTTCATGAGGAGACAATACCTTTATCAGGCATTAAAGGATTACTATGCACAAATGTTAAGCGTTATGTAAACTTTAGCCGCGCCCTTCATCCAAAGGTCAATCTTGAATGTAAAATGCCGAATGTAAGAGTTTAAGAAATAGGTAATGTCCGCAGCTTTTTAAATCCGTCCAGGAAGAAATGTTAAATAACCGAGCGCACTTGAGCATGGTTAACCAGTGTGCCGCTAACACAAAAATGCCTCTGGGTTTTCGTCCGCATCGGATGTGTCTTGCGAAGTGTTTAATGCAGCTTAATACTAAATTAATATTTAAATATTATCTAAATATTTGGATATAATTGTCTTATATGAACACGGTCGATACTAATGTTTCTAAAATGAGACAGTGTTTCTCATTATAAATAGGCTCGATGAACTTTATACAGAGTAAACTTCTATAAAGATCTGAGATTATATAGAATGTGGTTAAGGTTGGGTCAGAGTAACTGATAGTTTAGGTAGAAAATCATCATGATGTTCAATCGCAACATATATGTGAGTTACAATAATTAACTCAATATATCTTCACATAGGTCTAGTGCAGGGCACAGAATACTGCGGTGCTGAGTCAAAGCCTGTGCTGGATCCGTTCTTCTGGCGTTTTACTGTCAGTAAGTAACACACACACACACACACACACACACACACACACACACACACACACACACACACACACACACACACACACACACACACACACACACACACACACACACACACACACACACACACACACACACACACACACACACACACACACACACACACACACACACACACACACACACACACACACACACACACACACACACACACACACACACACACACACACACACACACACACACACACACACACACACACACACACACACACACACACACACACACACACACACACACACACACACACACACACACACACACACACACACACACACACACACACACACACACACACACACACACACACACACACACACACACACACACACACACACACACCATGTCAAATCGAACAATTACTACACATTTCAGTTAAATCTTTTCATTATTCAATGGTTTTACAGTATTTAAAAACCTGAGTCTGAAAAGGAAATGTTCAGTAATCTTGTTTGCAATGTTTAAACGGGCACATGTATTTTCCTTTTAGATCCAGAAGCAACAATTCCTAGTAAGTACACAGATCCTTTTCCCACACTATTTACATGAACAACGGGATAGATTCTTTGCTTCACATCATTGTCATATTACCGTATCATGTTCACATGACCGTGTAATGGCCATATAACCGTACAATTGTCATATTTCCGACCAATGTTCATATTACCGTACCATATTCACATTACCGTTCAATGTTCATATTACCGTTCAATGTTCACATTGCCGTAAAATGTTCACCGATCAACGTTCACATTATGGTACAATGGCCATACCGTTTCGTAGAATGTTTATAGTACCGTACAATGGTCATATTTCCGTTTAGAACAATGATAAAATTACCGTACGATGTTCACATTACCGTTCAATGTTCACATTACCGTTCAATGTTTTTATTACCGTTCAATGTTCATATTACCGTGCAATGTTCATATTACCGTGCAATGTTCATATTACCGTGCAATGTTCATATTACCATCCAATGTTCATTTTAACGTTCAATGTTAATATTACCGTTTAATGTTCATTAGCGACGCACTGAAGTGCGGAGACTAGTATGCAATACGTTTTTTTTCGCTTATGGGAGGAGAAGTTATTTTACGGATCAATGTATATATTTTTGTTGTCAGAATATCTTGCATAGTGGTGATTTTTTGTGTAAACTAGTGTAAATAAGTACTGCATTTGTGCCTATTACATTTACTACAACATTTATTGCCAATAATGCAAAGCTAATTCTTTTAATAAATAACTGATCACAAGGACTGGGCAATAATAAAAGATCACAGGGACTGGGCAAATACGCGAACCGGTGAAACTTTCTTTGTTTTTTTTTAATAAAAACAAAACATAATCAAAATATATTTATTTTGTGGTTTTTCTAACAATAGCGCAGACTTTTGCTGTTCGAATTTTGATTAACGCGTATTTTCTTCAATTTTACAAGACGACAGCGATTACACGGTGTATTGCTTTATTGATAACCGTTACACTACAGTCACTTATTAATATTAATATCTTAGTTAGAAGGTGATTTTTCAAGTGGTTCCGTAGTGTAGTGGTTACACGCTCGCTTCACATCATGTGAGAGGCCCAAGGTTCGAGCCCCAGTAGAATCAAATTATTTTATTTGTGTTCTATGTTAATTTTTTGTTTTGATGTAGACATTTTGGTTTAAATAAATATGCTGTTTTATTGTAACCACTTTTTGTTTTTATTATGCCCATGAAATATATGTGTGAGAGGGTTGGGGAGGGGGGGGGGGTCGTAGACACATTAAAACTTTTACAGTGTTTTCATATCAATGAGTACTCTACCCCTATCGTAAATGAGCAACGTAAGAATAAGTTCAGAATCATCTTCCCTTGAAGTTGAGAAAAATATGAAATTACGCTTACAAGATGAAGCAGATTTTTTAAAACCTACACAGTTCTGTTCCATTTATGAAAACTGCACACGGATGCCAGTAAAAAAAGGAAACCAATGTAAATAAAATGAACTATGAAATATTTGGGGGTTACAACACAAAATCATAGATAATGGAAATTTGGGGGTTATAACACAACATCATAGATAATGGTTATTTATGAGTTATAACACAAAACCATAGATAATGGTTATACCAGTATCTTTTTTCAACTTTGTTTAAAATTATCGGCCAATATATTAATATTTACAGTAGAAAAAAATCGTTACATGTAACTTCATTGAGTGCCTTTTACACTGAAATTCCCGACGCCCTTTGATGCTTTGCATCAATACTTATCTTGTATTACCTTTCAATGTTCATATTACCGTTCAATGTTCATATTTCCGTACAATGCTTATACAACCGTTCAATCTTCATATTACCGTTCAATGTTTATATGACCGTTCAATGTTCATATTACCGTTCAATATTCATATTACCCTACAATGTTCATATTACCGTTCAATGTTCATATTATCGTACAGTTGTCATTTTACCATACTAATGGTCATATTACAGTACACATGTCATTTGTGGTTTCATATTTGAGTTTCTCTGACGGTATTGCAATAGCCAACTTGCTGATTATCCATGTTAAAATGCATAATGTCTGCACATTGTACTGCTTTAGAAATATGAATGATGAACAATTTACTATTGTATTACTATATGATACGCACATCACTATGTATCGATTAATGCTATATATATATATATATATATATATATATATATATATATATATATATATATATATATATATATATATATATATATATATATATATATATATATATATATATACATATATATATATATATATATATATATATATATATATATATATATATATATACAATAGAACGATTCGTTTACATAGATTGTTTATGTATGTGTATATGTTAGCATTAATCGATACATAGTGATGTGCGTATCATATAGCAATACAATAGTAAATTGTTTTTCTCTTTAAAGTTGAACATGTGAGCTGTTTTGAAGGACAAACTCCTATAGCATGCAAAGAAGGACTTTTCAATTGCACGGGTAAGGATAACAGTAACCAATGTACATACGTCTTAATGCAAGAGCTTTTTATTGGTTCAGTTTGCGTTAAATAAAAAACAACAACAAAGAACTTTTAAATAATTAAACGATATGTTTATAATAAATGGCAATTATCATATAATCGTTTCTAAACATACTGTTATTAAACAGACGTAATGCATCAATGAGTAAAGTTAACAAGTGCACGATAAATAGGAGAACATTTATTACAGAAAAAAACGTTTTGTGTGAGTTACCAATAGTTTAAACCTTTAAAACAATTCTTTACGCACTATCTATCATAAACAAAGGAAACTTAAACCAAACCTTACTTGTTTCAGAATCCTGGTCATTCACCAGCCCCTGTACCCAGTTGAACAAACTGCACAATCAGCTGAAATTCCCGTACCCAGGGGCTCAGAACAAGTTCATTCTGTGTGACTTGGCCGGGAAAACATATGTGGGACACTGTCCTCCATACGAGGTAAGAGCGGGCTCATATACCTTTGTGTCATTAACCCATTTATGCACAGTGGACCCTCCCATCTTTATAAATTGGATCAATTTATTTCCAAAATTAGGGATTTCCAGTTTATTTATTTCTATATTTAGAATATTTATTACAGAAATTCCTTTTAGCAAACAGCGTAGACCCAGATGAGACGCCGCACCATGCGGCGTCTCATCTGGGTCTTCGCTGTTTGCCAAGGCCTTTTTTTCTAGACGCTAGGCATAAATGGATTAAACACGTTTCTTTACGTTATCTGATACTAGTATACAGCACTGATACCAATAATCCGTCAGTAAACGCTTGCATTGAACTAAATAAAGTACGTGCATTGAAGAACGATGTTCATAAAATCATGAAATTGGCAAAGCAGTCACTGAATTTCCCCTTAAATCCCTTCTTTGCTTTAAAACAAACAAACACATCTCTGTTGTTTTCTCTTTTTTTGTGTGGGGGGGGTAGGTCTAGCCGTTGGGACTCGCATACCGGCTGTCCGTTTATTATTAAACCTAACATCCTAACCACCATCATAAAATATACATCACATAATAGCGCGCATGATAATACAATCTTTCCTCAGTCATCATATACATGTAGTATAATCATATGTCTATTTATTTCGATACATGTATCAACTATTCAATGTCATGTATTATTTCAATAATATGAAATATTCACAAATTACTGTATAAACACGTCGGTCAAAAGCTGTTCATAGCTTATGTTATAATGTTTGTTTATCATACCGACAATAAATAAATATTGATTTGATTTGATTTGTATAAAATAAACATGTACACCATGCGAGGTCCCAAGGCTGAATGACAAAACTGACCACTGTTCACTCATGCACGAATATCCTCGTGCTTCTGCTGTGCCCCTTAGTGGCAAACACATACTGAAGGGAGCGTAATTTTCGTCTCATTCAATAAATTTAAAACGCCGAACATTACATTTATGCATTGAACATAAACAAAAGAACGAGATGACTGGTGAAACGTTGTGTACATGTAGATAATATTATACATGTCCTGAAAGTAAGCTGTTTCTTACGTTATTTTTCAGATATTCTACGAACAGTGTTCCACGTGTAACGCCATTGGCATCACACCGTGTTAATTCAATATGTATTTAGTTGTTTTTTTTACTCAATTGAGTTTAAATTGCCAATAGGTGTCCACGATTATCATGTTTTATTGCTTTCGTACATATACGTGAATCAAGTTATACGGAAAGGGGTCTTATGCCATATGCGGCCAGCGTACGCTTATGGGGCCACGTAAACTTGAGGACAAGTAAGCTCTTAACAAGATGCTTATAGCCACGTAAACTTGAGGACAGTGAAGCTTATGAGGCCACGTAAACTTGAGGACAGAGAAGCTTATGAGGTCACGTAAACTTGAGGACAGGGAAGCTCTTGACAAGACTGCAGCTGCGTAGGCTTGTCTGGAGCAATGCTGACCGCATGAAGCATAAGACCCTTTTTTTTATGACCCGGGCCATATATTCGAATGTACTCCAGCAAAAACAGTTACTTTGAAACATTTCTCTTTATTATTTTTCTCATGAAGCCCCACGCCATGTGTGTGTTAAATGACTATCGGATAAAAACGTTATTTTAACATGTTTTAAGTGTTCTAAACAACTGATTATATTCGTTTTAGGCGATTCATGAAAAAATGACATTTATTTATAACAGTTCAATGTAAAGGATTTTGTGATCATTTATTATTAATTTAAATCGAAAACAAAAAGATTTGTGAAAAATAATCATAAATGCAAACACTTAAAACGCACTTCTTAAACAATAAACTGAACTAGCAAACATGCGCACATGGTTTAAATGCGCGTGTATATTAAACCAATGAATATAATAAACCAGTTAATTAAATACTACAGACGGCCATATATGTCGTTATTGTCCAGAGCAAATACATACACAGAGAATAAGCCGCTTTATTTTCATGAAATACCAAAGCCCCCAACAAAAAATCATCCCAAAATGGACGCGACCCTTGATTTTGTGATTTTCATTTCCACGCTTCGCATGGAGTACTGTCGGCGTTTGTACGGGCACCACTCTAAGCCCGTGCCCTCGAGGGGGTGTTGTGGGTACGACTCGCCGATCGTGCGCGCACCGAAAGGATGGTCGATGAAGACACCGTTAAGATTGGAACTGCAATATCAAAAGTAGTTAATACTGTTATTTTGTTATTACTTTGTATCACCGCTATTCGGTTTCAACCCGACTTTGGAGTTTAATTCCATAATGCGTACGTTCTTTCGTCAACACCAAAGTGCGTTACACTTGCAAATACAGTTTTCGTAACCAAACGCACGTCACTATTATAAGCGTACATCTTATTGCAAAAGTATTTCGAAATATATTTCAAAGCACAAAGCATGTTCTAAGTGGGAGTAAATTTTAATAAAAATAAATATATGGTGTAAAAGAATTTGTTTAACTCCTCGAACTTTGACGTTATTAGAATATTCAGTATATAAAGAAACACAACAAAAGCAAAAGCAACGAATTACCGATGATAACTGTTAAATCTCTTTAGGTGTTCCAACAAATCACCATATGAAAACGAGAAATAAATATAAAACAAACACACCATTTCTCATCAGTCGCTTACAAGAATGATACAAGACCCCGCACTAAAAGAAAAACACAAATTTAAACAGAATAAAAAAAGGCAAATACACAAACAGAAACAACACCGTGTCGTGTTATAATAGCCATTAAACTACATTTTCGCATTGTTCACATAAATAGTGATCTAATGCCAGCCACAAGTTGTCAAGAACACCATATAAGACACACAGAACGGGGTTTACGCAAGAAATAAAAAATAAATAAAAATAAAACGTTTGAATGAAACTCAACCAAACGCAAATACGACACAAGCAACATAAAAGTATCCGCACCTGTAGCAGTCGTTGAACCACCAACCGCCTCTCAGCTCACGTGCGCAGTTGGCAGGGCTGTTGTCGTTGTCATGGTCACGCGTGGAGAACGCCACCTGGTGGTGCTGTAGCTGGTAGGACAGAGGGTAGTGGAAAGAGTCCCCTTGATCAAAGAGTCGTAAACGATTTATGGATATCGGGTTAATATTTTGCAGCCGATGGGCATGCTTCCAACAACATTTTCAATTAACAGATATTATTGTTTATACAACAGCAATTAACCAGTGATTTTTATAAAATACCGGTAAGCATAACTATAAGCAACACTTCTTTTCTGTGAAATATTTAAAATATTCATCACATATATCATATTCAGTGTAAATTGTATTTATTTATACATTGTTGACACAAATGTATATGAATAAGATTGGGAGTCGCAAAGTTCTATAACCATGATATTTCATTAAAGGGGCCTTTTCACAGATTTTGGCATTTTTTAACTTATTCATTAAATGATTTATATTGATAAATGTAAACATTGGATCGTAAAAGCTCCAGTAAAAAATCAAGAATAAAATTAAAAAAGGAAAAGAACATTGCCCGGAGCAGGTTTCGAACTAGTGACCCCTGGAGTCCTGCCAGAGTCCTTAAGTAAAAACGCTTTAGCCTACTGAGCTATTCCGCCGAATACACGTAACGTATTTTATACGTTATATAAGCAATCTTCGTAGTTTCACAAAATTTAACGACAAAAACAGAACTCTCCAAATAATTCAATCGTTTCGCGTTGCAACGCTTTATAATTTTTAGGTTTTAAAATCGTCAAAAGATGCATATAATGGCTATATTAGACCATGGTAAATGTTCAGTATTACTGTTTCCTCACAAATATCATAACTAAAACGAAAATGTGCGAATCTGAAACAACTTTTTTCAATTTTGTCAATTTACCAAAGCGTGAAAAGATCCCTTTAAGTGTGTGATTAAGTGTTCGAGATGTTCAATTCGTGTTCATAAGGAAATCTCGAGAGCGTCATAATACTATAGAAAATAGTATTAAACTTGATTAAGACACGATTTTCGTGACTTACTAATACTCGTACTTTAAAATAACAAAGTTCAGTGTCTGTGCCAATTCAAATGGTTCACAGTTTGAAAGATAAACAAATCAGAATCAATATTTAAGTAAGCAAGTAAGTAAGGGCTTGTTTTAATAAAAAAAATCAAAAGTTTTCATCACAAGTTTAGTGAACAATATAGTAAACTAGGAAGTTTCCGAATGTGTATAAATATTCATATACACATTCAAAATACTGTTTTAAGATATATCACGTCAGAACATTTCATTAATAAAACCAGTTATACTCAATTCGTTATTACTAATTTTAAACGGCCAATCGAATATGGTATCTAATGTCCGAAGGCTCCTAACAAAGTATGGTTGTGCATACGCTTTTGAAAAAGTTCGTGACATTGATACGGATGTATTTCTGCATGCATTTAAAACACAATTAACAGATTCTTTCAATCAAGAAGTGTTGTGACAAATGTATAATAGTTCAATGTGACATTTATTAACGGTTTTCCAGATATCTAATTTTTATGAACTATGTCTTGTTCTCGTACAAAAAAAACTAATTTTTTGCTTGAGTGGCATGTAATGTACTTCCGCTTTAACAAAATACCAACTACAAACCTGTCTGAACTATCACATACCTGCTGTGCCCGAATAGCTTCCCACTACAAGAGTATATCGGCTAGCTTCGTCCCCCAACACGGAAATGTTCGTACTCGGCGTTAACCAAGTTTCCATCCCAGTCGCGCATGTCTTTTCGTAAACGATGGTCAGCAGTATATGTCGTTTGATGTATGTTTTCATTGCCTAAAATGATTGATGATGTAAAGTTTAACCCATTAATGCCTAGTGGACTCTCCCATCCTTCTACATTGGATCAATTTATTTCCACAATTAGGGATATCTAATATACTTAATTCTATATTTAGAACATTTCTTACAGAAATTCCTTTAAGCAAACAGCGTAGATCCTGATGAGACGCCGCAAAATGCGGCGTCTCATCTGGGTCTACGCTGTTTGCCAAGGCATTTTTACTAGACGCTAGGCATAAATAAGTTAATAGTGCTTTTCGTGACTGGAATTTTCTGTTAAAACAAGAAACACACCAAAGACAGAATATCCAGTTTACCTACATAGTACTTTCCTACAATGCTTTTAGTGCGTAAGTATGGTAAATGCCTGTTTAAGCAAACACAAATGGTCTTCGATGTAAAATCTGATTTTAATACTAAGGTATTAACATTATAACAATTTGTTATACAATGAAGTATGAATGCATTTGTATTCAGATATTGTAAGACACAAGCGGCATGTTACATTTTGGAACTGTAAACAACCTTATTAAAATTGGCCAATATGGCTATTTGTTTTGTAATGAACCAATTGTGCGACTTGAATTGTAAACTTACCTAGCCAAAACTCTCCATTTGGGTCCACATTTCCAAAACCCTCTTTGTACATTTGCCACGTTTTGTCAAAGTTTGTGGAACCGTCAACTCGTCTCTAAATGACCATCCACACTGTGCCATTTTCCTGTGTGCACTCTACTTTGATTACCCTTGCAGTGGACCCTGCTGTATAGATCATGTATGGCACTTGTATACACTTAGTATAAAGGTTTCAACCAAAAATCACTCAGATTACAATATTGCTTTGCAAACTTGCTAAATATATTAATCCGACTCAGCATACATGATTTAATATTTAAGTCACGTTTTGAGAAAACTGGGCATAATGCATGTGCGGAAAGTGTCGTCCCAGATTAGCCTGTGCAGTCCGCACAGGCTAATCTGGGACGACACTTTCCGCCTAAATTGGATTTTTGCTAATAAGAGACTTCATTTAAACGAAAAATGTCATTAAAGCGGAAAGTGTCGTTCCTGATTAGCCTGTGCGGACTGCACAGGCTTATCTGGGACGACACTTTCCGCACATGCATTAAGCCCAATTTTCTCAGAACGCTATTCATTTGCATGCCATACGTATTAAAAATTTTATTGAAAGTTCCGATATAACACGTTAAACATCTCCCCCAAATACACCAAGTACTGGTTCTACCTTGGGAACGGATTCGATAGCGTTAAACCCATTTATGCCTAGTGGACTCTCCCATCCTTCAATATCACCTCAGGAAACCCGATACCTTGCGGGTCGTGTAATACCATAGGGGACAGTGCTGTGCATTTTGGCATGAACTTACCTAGGGTAAGTAAATTGCAAAAATTAAAATTTTCAAAGTTCAATTTGAAACAACTGTGTATTAACATTGATAACAAAGGTAGTGGTCTACATGAAGAAAAAAATCCTGACAAATTTTCTTAAAAAATGAGCGAAATGTGACTCCCTGAAGTAGAAGATCGGGCAAAACGGGCCATGTTCAGGCATTTAGGGGAGAAAAAACTGCTTTAATTTGCAAGCCGCTACAATAATTTAAGGATTTATAAAATTTTGCACATGTCTGCCATGACTTCTCAGCAGGGTTTCTCCAGAAAACTATTTATTGTGGAGAAATTTGTTGTTTTTTTAATGACCATGTTGGGAAAACATTGATACCATCTGTGGAAGACCAGGAGACCATATGTGGGCAGTGACTTTATAATTCTTTTTTCGTGACAAAAAGACTTATTTTCAGCCATTTTAATTCAATTTCTTTCCTTTGTAAAGGTCTATAGTAAGTGTATGTGGGCACATATGCATACAAATGTACTTTTAATGCTTTTAATACATTAAATGATATTATTTGGCTTTCATCCAACATCATTTCAGAAACTTGAATCCTTTGTCTTATATATAATGTGGTTGTTCAATGTCCACTTTAGATACATTGAATCACAATGCTAGTGTTGCCCCCCCCCCCCCCATTATTATACCGCCACAAAGTCTGTTTGGGGGGCTATTTAGGAATCGGTTTGTCCCGACCGTCCCTGTCCCAGTATGTTACGTCCGTCCCGATTTTTTGTCCGTTTGTCCGCCCGATTTATTTTCATGAAATAAGTTTTGAACAAATGAACATTCAAAATTCAAACTTCATATGTTGATGCAACCTTATTAGCTATATACATATAATTTAATTTTACAATTTAATATCATAAAACTTATCAAAAAACAAAACATTTAGGAATCATAAATATTACAAAGTTAGTTACATTACTATGATTAAAACTTTGTGGTTACAATGGTAACCATTTTAAAATTAATAAATTCATGCAGTTATTTTAAGCCGTTATTGTGGAATGGAATATAAATTATTAAAAATGCATACTGTAATAAAGTCAGTATAGTTAAAATAGTTAAACATTTCTTCAACATTCAAACATATTATATCAACATGAGAGCTATTGTTACTCTAAAATCTATCATTGTCATTGCACAAAATCAAAGACTTCTTGTGATTGTAAATTTGTTGCAGCAACTAGCTGTAATATAAGCCTTTATTAGTCCCATTTTGGTTGGCAACTTGCATTATTACATCTGCAAGTGGGAGCTTTTGCACAGTGTCCCATTTCATCCTATTAATATTTCACATGCATTTAGCAAACATGCTTAGTGTTTTCTGGTGGTGTGGTATTAATAACTTATCAAACTTCTTCTCAAAAAGGTCATCTATCTATCCATCCATCCATCCATCCATCCATCCATCCATCCATCCATCCATCCATCCATCCATCCATCCATCCATCCATCCATCCATCCATCCATCCATCCATCCATCCATCCATCCATCCATCCATCCATCCATCCATCCATCCATCCATCCATCCATCCATCCATCCATCCATCCATCCATCCATCCATCCATCCATCCATTCATCCATCCATCCATCCATCCATCCATCCATCCATCCATCCATCCATCCATCCATCCATCCATCCATCCATCCATCCATCCATCTATCTATCTATCTATCTTGCGTTTATTATTGACAATATGGTGGAAGAACCAGTTATCGAACACATAGGGAATTACGTTAAAATTGAAACACTTAAAATAACAAAAACAAATGACTAAAAGTTTAATCATTTAATAACTTATCTGTAAAGTCTTCCAGCAAATATCTTTCAATAATTCCAGGATTAAACTTGCCTGTGAACAAGGTAAGTGTTATTCTTTTAATCAACTGTACTTTGTGTGGTTAAATGTATAAAATCGGTATCAACATCATGTGTTGAAGTCTTGTTTGCGGCTATAAACAAGCAATGACCGAATTCGTTAAAAGGGGAGTAGCAAGTCAGCTCATTGAAATTAAAGCGGGTATATACGATTTTAATATGTGCTGAATTGTAAAATATTGATACAAATATGTTATAATAACACACAATATGCAAGAAAAATGATACATTTAAGACGAATTTCATAAAATGCAGCAAATACAAATTAGCGCCCCGAGCCGATTGTGACGAAGATAATTCGTAATTATTTTCCTACAATAACCGATGCATTCGTCTTTTTAGTAAGTGTTCGTGTGTCGTATGAATCGATATCGCTGCAGGAATTTCAAATGAACCGTTAAACTAAATTTAGATTCACATCGTACATGCATGATATACATGCTGGCGAATTCGGCTGTACAGCCTTTTTCGATTTCAGAATTAAATATCTGGCTTATTTAGCATTTTTCGACACATGTTCTTCTTAACTTTTATGTTAGTTTATATTGAAATATATGTATAATAAGTTTTTTACACCTTTTATATTAATTAATAAATATTTGACAAGATCGTATATACCCGCTTTAAAAGGTCAAAATCAACTATTTGTTTGATAGACGATTCTTTCCAAGACCAGTCTGTGGCGATTTTTATGTAACTTAAATACGCTTAACAGTAAAATCACATAAAACTTAAGGCAATGTAAACAAAAATTAAGCGCAAGTTTAGAACTTCATTTCAAATGAGTTTTTCATCATTATGACACTTGCCGAATTAGCACCAAAAGTCTCAGAACACGCCATATAAATAGTATACAAACAAACCCCATATACACTTTTTAAGACATCATTTTTTTATGTACCTAACCAATTAATGTATGCGACAAAGCAGTCAAGTCTTTCTTTATATTTTCCAAAATAGTATTGGTAAAAAGAAATAAAACTAGAGAATGTTGAAAAGGCACTATTGATAATATATAAGGCATTACAATTACAATTGAATGCATATTTGCCGACATACACTTACTGTAGGCCTCTATAAAGCAAAGAAATTGCAACATAATGGCTGAAAAAGAATTATAAAGTCACTGCCCACATATGGTTTCCTGGTCTTCCCCAGATGGTATCAATGTTTTCCCAACATGGTCATTAAAAACGCAAATTTCTCCACAATAAATAGTTTTCTGGAGAAACCCTGCTGAGAGGATATGGCAGACATGTGCAAGTTTGTATAAATCCGTTAATTATTGTAGTGGCTTGCAAATTAAAGCAGTTTTTCTCCCCTAAATGCCTGAACATGGCCCGTTTTGCCCGATCTTCTACTTCAGGGAGCCACATTTCGCTCATTTTTTAAAAAAATTTGTCAGGATTTTTTTTACATGTAGGCCACTACCTTTGTTATCAATGTTAATACACAGTTGTTTCAAATTGGACTTTTAAACAATTCATTTTTCTAATTTACTTACCCTATGTAAGTTCATGCCAAAATGCACAGCACTGTCCCCTATGGTATTACACGACCCGCAAGGTATTGGGTTTCCTGGGGTGAATATTGGATCAATTTATTTCCAAAATAAGGGATGTCTAGTATATTAATTTCTATATTTAGAATATTTCTAACAGAAATTACTTTAAGCAAACAGCGTTGACGCTGATGAGACGCCGCATCATGCGGCGTCTCATTGCCGCATCATGCGGCGTCTCATCTGGGTCTATGCTGTTTGCCAAGGTCTTTTTTTCTAGGCGCTAGACATTAATGGGTTAATGAAGCCATAGGCTTTCTATGCAATCGAGATAAAATTAATAATATAAACTTAACAGCAAACACGCATTCTGAAATATTATTCTTAAGAAGAAGTGCATTTAGGACAAACGATTTCTAAATGACATGATTGTCCCTCATGTTTACAGAGGTAACTTGCGTGCAACATAATCTAAAAGATCATTATGTCAAAAGTAAACTTTACCACACTGTTCACCGGTATGAACATATTATAAGATATTATGCTTATATACGTACGTACCAAGTTTGATGTTTACAACTTTAGCACCTTCGTCATGTCCCAATGCATGTTCACAATCGCCGAATTCTGGAACAAGGATGGGCACATAGCATTATGTATACGTACTAAGCACACTTCATAAGCGTTAAGCAATACAAACACCTAAACAGAAATGAAAGTAGTAAGCGACGTGTCCGACTTGCGACGTGTAATAAAGCAAAAACGATAAAGATAAAAACATAAGGCTAGCTTGAAATATTATATGTAACACGGGCCGACGCATCCTTATCTTAGTGTGATAATAGGTAACTCGGACACTATGGACTAAATTGAATTGTGTTGCTTACTTGTATACTGTATTTTAACCCATTTATGCCTAGCGTCCAGAAAAAAAGGCCTTGGCAAACAGCGTAGACCTAGATGAGACGCCACATGATGCGGCGTCTCGCCAGGGTCTGCGCTATTTGCTTAAAGGAATTTCTTTAAGAAATATTCTAAATATAGAACTAAATATAGTAGACAGTCCTAATTTTGGTAATAAATTGATTCAACTTAGAAGGATGAGATAGTCCACTAGGCATACATGGGTTAATTTAGTGTATGTTATGCCTGAACATGAGGCTATTAGATGCACATTTTTGTTCCGTTTGTTAAATTCAATTATAGTGCTCAAGAGATTTACACAAGAGGAATGTCGTTAACATTGTTGGCCAAGGAAACATATGTGCAAAACATTGTAAAAATGAATGGAAGAGTGTTTCAACTAATTAAAGACTACCAACTGGTTACATTAATGTCTGGAGTTATATTTTACTGTTATTACTAAATATTGCATAATGTACCAGGTTCAGATGTAGTAGTAGAATATGTCGCTGTCGGACTCGTTGTTGCGACATTGGTCATTGGTGGACTATTTGTCGTCACGTTCGGATTGGTCGTTATTACACCCAAGGCTGGGTTTGAGGATGCTGCAGAAGTGCCGACTGACGTCGCGTTTGCATATGTGCCTACCGTCGTCTTGATAGCAGATGTCCACGTATTTACTACTGTTGCATTCGCCGGACCATAGGACGTTGCCGATGGGACCCAGCTACCGTTGTTATGTTCGGAGATGATACCATAGCCGTTGCTGTGGCATTCGTTGGGCTCCCGGATGTTACCACCGGCGGTACTGTTGACACATTCGCAGATGTCTGCGCTTGCTTTAATGTGACATTGATACCTCCATGGGTGGTTACCATTGCGGAGGTAGGTTGGTTGTTTCCTGACGTTGTATGAGGCATTGTTGGTGTTTTTGTAGGATGGTTAGATGTTGGTTTCGTTGTAGGATGGTTTGATGTACCGCAGTGTGCTTCACATTTTATTGTCACATTCTACGAAAACAAAAGCGTCCGACAGAACAAAAACGCTGTAATGCAAACATAAAATAACGATGAACAATAACATGATTAACGTTTACGCATTCGCTTTTGCCTTGGTATGGCATGAATAGAACGCATACTGTATATCCATATTTTTGTGTGTCAATCTATGGATACAACCTACACTTCTTCTTTTAAAAACGCATAGTACCTTCGTATATTGAGATAAACACATAAAACATGTTCAACACATTAATACTACAACCTGTCAAAAATATGTTAACTGCGAAAACCTCCTTCTACAGAGAAAAGGTGCTCGCAAATAAAGAGAATAGGTTATGTTAACAATCTATTTACAAGCATAGTTTTCTTCAAATCATCATTTTCTGTGCTCAAATGGCGGAAGTCTGATTTCAGGTTACTTATCTCCTGAGTCAGGTTTTTCACAACTTGTTCGAGTAAAAACAGTCTATCACCGTGATCCCCTAGTGATTCCAATACATGTTTGTCCGAACATGCCGAACATGCCGAACATGCAGCCGTTTGGCAAAGTCCATTGTGCACCACAGACAGAAATAATGACAGAAATAAGCACTTTTTTTGGAAATGCCATGGCGAATACGATTGTGAAGTTTAATTATTTCTTGACTTTGGTTTAGCCTAATCAGTCTTTAATGACGTTTGTTCTAAATTTCCTTGACCGATAATGATGATACCATTGATAAAGTATGCGAACTAGAGTAATGCTTAGTTTAATTAGTTACTTATTAATTATATACGCCTATTTTCCCTTTGGTTTATATCTGCATATAATTGTCAAGTAATCTTATGTCAAACAACATTAAATACGAGTTATTCAAATCTAAGTACTATGCGGGAGAAATTTTCTTGTGTTATGCGAAGAAATTTCCTAGTGTTATACGAACTTATTTTTAGTTGTGTTATATGGAAAATGGCCTTGAGTAATGCGTATGAATATCATTGTGGTTTGTGGTATAAGGAGTGCGTGCTTAGGCAGGTACTAGTCCCTGGTTCTGTTCTACATAGGATATTGCTAGAACCAAGTAAAAGTGGCATGTCCGTGATATTTCTTGATTGAAAGGTCAGAAGTGTAACATGCCAAATGAAGGTGCACAAAGTTCATCAACAGCTTAATTTTTTTAACTTAAAACCCCTTTACATGAGTAACAACATCCATTAAAATTGCACAAATGCATCAACTCTAGATTTACGTATAAAATACGCTGTATAACTTAAAGTTATTAAATGCATCGTTGAACATTATTGCTGTTACGTGGTATCACTTTGTTTTATGATCATATACATGTATACATGTATGTGTAAATGCATCGTAATAAATTTAAAAAACATCTTGGACTTTCAATTCTACAAATTTTAATTTACGCAAAGACCGTAATAACACATCCAGATATAAACGCAGATTATGAGGATTTCGACTTCTGTCACGATTTAAATGAGGAGGTTTCATTTAAAATGACGTAAAATCCTGATCACAGGTGGTTAGCGTGTGGTTATAATATTAATTAGTAAACACATCATTTTGAATGAAAAATAATCAAATTATGTCCTCGTGTTAGGTATGTTCGATTTTGAGATACTTCAAATTATTACTGCACATATAAATGCAAGAAGGCAATTAAAATTAAAAGTTGTAATTCAAAAACAATACAGTTGATAGTGTATTATAGTCTCATCCAATGTTTACAATTTTCATAATGCATATATAAAACATAAAGCTATAGATAAAACATTGGTAATTCATAAAATGAATTATTAGAGACTTATTCAACGCTTATCAATGTACTTTACATGACTATAATGATTATACATGTAAAAACTACATTACCACCACCGATCCTATCAAGAATGCCATACACTTGTTTCAATATAATAATCCGTCATTACAAAATGCATTATTGCGCAAACAATTAAACATCTTAAAAGATCCTCCAATCACCATGGTAATACCTTGATTAAGATGAATGGTGGTGATAATATAAATCTCCAATGTAATAAAAACTTAAAGTCAGTGTTCATAATGTATACAGTAATATTGCTAGCCAATAATAAAATTGAAGGGAAGTAACTCGAATATTGCCAACCATTTTAAGCCCTAAAGAGTTACCTTTCTTCAATTTCATTCAAATGTTCCAGCAAGCAAGTTTATTGCATTGTTAAAGTCCCAGTGTATTCAATGTATTGTAAAAATGTATTTTAAGATTTAACAATAGATACATTACATTATATATGACCATTCTGCAACAGACTTATACGGGACTTAAATGTACATTTATATATATATATACAGTAATAGTTTTAAAAACAGTTGTTTACCTGCACTTTACTGTACACGTCTTATTCACAGAATGAAATTTGCTTAAGAAATGTTGAGAATGCTGCTACTCTAAAAACTAAAAAGAGTTTTGAAATTTTAAAACATTTACCAAGACGACACGGCATGCATGAGGACTCTCTATTGGTGGTTACACATTTTAAAAGTGAAAAAGTGGTGGGATTAGCATACATTCTCCAACTGAACATTTAGCATAAGGTCTTAAAAATATAAGAAAAAAGATATGTGTTTGTCAAAAACACGATGTCCCCTTCTGCGCCGCTTTAAAGCTATATATTTGACCTTTGACCTTGAAGGATGACCTTGACCTTTTACCACTCAAAATATGCAGCTCCATGAGATACACATGCATGCCAAATATAAAGTTGCTATCTTCAACATTGCAAAAGTTACGGCAAAATGTTAAAGTTGGAGCAACCAAACACACAAACCAACCAACAGACAGGGCAAAAACAATATGTCCCCCACTATAGTGGCTGGGGACATAAAAAGTCGAGTTAAAATATAACTGAAGATCTTAACAGTTGTTAAAATCATCTATTGTACAAGGTATTGTTTCTGACTTGTAATATGTTACAACAGGTTTTTACTTTAGTTCTAATCATATCTGGATGTGCAAACAAGAACTTGTGTTTATCAGTATTGTTTAGTGAATGAAAGCTACAATTTACAATATTAGCCTTTACTATTAATTAGTTTCTTTCATACAAATATGTAGGGCATTCTAAGAGCACATGATATATTGACTCCACAGCACTTAAACATAATGGACATACTCTTTCATTTTCCGGTAGATTTTCATAGCGCCCATTTTCCAGTCTTAATGGGGCAACACCGCACCTAAACTTGGCTAAAGCCGATCTATGCGGAAATGGAGGAGTAAGTCTACAATACTTTTCAACCTGATAATGATCTTTAAAGAGCGTGTATGTTCGTAATTTATTACGTCCATTACTATGTACACCATTTACTCTCTGAATAGCATTATGTCAATGATCAACATGTCTGTTCAAAAGTACAGTTCTTACATCAGATAATAAATGTTTACAATCAAAAGGCAATTGGATACATTACTGCAGACCAAAATCACATAACTATTCTTTCACTCTAAAAGGCCAATTTTTTACTACTTTTACCTTTATTCAGAGCCTATGTAAAAATCTACTTATTTATTCTACTGCTACTGTAATTCAAACAACGGTTCCAGTGATTACGAACAGCATTCCATTGGTCAATTATAAGCGGCTTCCAGCCCATTTCACCTTGAACCACTGCATTTGGAGTGTACTTTCCGGTGCCCAAGAAAAATATTATTGCTATTTGATGGATATCATTTATGAAAGAGAACTGTTTAATACCCCAAACTGAAGCCCCATTAGAATTAACAGGGACAACACATGCATGGTACATTTTTGTGTAAACATCATATGGTAAACCACCACAATTTTTACACCTAGCAATGAGAAGTCCAAGGGCAAGTCCAGCACTTGGAGCAACATATTTAGCAGTAATACTTTAGTCTAAATGGTTTGTTTACATAATTCCAAGATACATATATTTATTTGCATACTATATTTTCATCTGACCACATATAAATATGTACTCTGATCACTGTGTAGTTTTTTGTACGAAAGTGCACAACATTTCTTTTACTAGCATTTACTGACATGCCGTTTGAAATACACAAATCGTTTAACAATGATAACATAGATTTAAATCACCTTCATTTTCCGCTAACAGGACCATATCGTCAGCGTACAAAAGTATACATATTTTTCAATTGCCTATATCAACACATTTGTTTAAGATTTTAAGAGATACAGCTAAGGCATTTATAAATATGTTAAACATAACCGTTGACAAAGAACAACCTTGTCGTAAACCAGAATTTACACTAAACCAGTCAGTAGGCATAAACCAATACCACCTAATTTACGCCAAAGCAGATGTCAATGGAGTCGAACGCTTTGCGAAAATCTATGAAAGCGCTAAATGTAGATTGTTTATTACTTTTACGTGTTTCGATGATATTAGTTAGACTTGACAAATGATCTATAGTACTGCGCTTTTTGCAGAATCCATTTTGCTCTTCAGCAGTAAGGCCATTGGAGTCTATCCATTTAAAAATTCGCTCATTTAAAATTCCACTATACATCTTGTACATGATAGCTGCTAACGTAATGCCTCTATATGGCATTGGTTCTCTTGGATCGTTACATCCCGATTTAGGTATTGGGTTAATAATGCTGTTAGACCAAAGCGTTGGCACTTTTCCAGATTGAAAACATACATTAAATAAATTCTGAAGAAAAAGACGTGATGAGTCATTTTTTAACAATTCTGATTGGATTAAGTCAATACCTGATGCTTCCCCTTGCTTAGCATCTCGCAGAGCGTTAACTATCTCAAGTATATCTTTATCTGAGTCTGAACTCTCATCTACTGTACTGTCATTTGCTACATTTATTTCACAATTATCTGAATTCAGCAGTGTACAAAAATCACGCTGCCATTTAGCAAGAACAATCTTAACATAGTTAGACACTGTACCATCTTCTAAAACAACCTGCATTGGTATTGATTTCTTACGATCCAACCCGATACCTGTTTTTCCAATACGTTTCCAGAACATTTCTTGATCATTTTCTAAATCTGATAAAAATCATTCTCGACCTTGTACCAGTAAAGACGCTTACATCGCTGAACTTCTTTATCAAATCTTTTTCTAGCAGACACATATCTTTGTTTAAAATCATATTTGTCATATCTACTAGTATTCGAACATTTCAGCCACTCTCGTTCACGGGCATACATACTTTTGAACAGTTCGGTCAGTTGGTCATTCCACCGTTGTTTGCCTGTTTTACATCTTTTAGAAAAAAAAGATTTACAGTTCTATAAGGCAACTTATCATACATGTCTGATCTAATAATATAACATGTACACCAACCACTTTATGCAGTATCGAGCACGGACTGTGTTCTCAGACCTTGTTTAAGTATATCAATAACAAAACTAATTAATAAAACTAAAAATAAACAATACGATTGTTTCATCATCCGCCAAAAAAGATTCGGGCACACTACTAACATTAAATTTGTCAAAACTTGGCGCAGAATCTGAATTGCTATGAGCTGCAGAACACGTTTCGACCACGACACTCATATTCCATGCTTTTACAGAGTGGTCTGGGGTATTACTTGACACAACATTGTTAATACCAACACTGTTTAGGATATCAGACACATGTACAATTTTAAAATCAGTGAAATGCTGCAAGTTTACATGACTGATCAGACAATTATCTACTACAGAACAGCCTTTGACAGACAGACGTACACAAATGCACACCGTCTTTATGCTTAAATACACACATTAATCTATGTCATGTAACTAGACATAACAACATATCATTAAATAACAAATAATAGTCATTAAAGAATACAAATACAAATAAATACAATCAATGGTAAGAACACGGAGGCTTTATCAAAGCGGTACTGACGTTTATTGAACAGTATTTTTAAGAATTGTATGTCTTTTACCAAAAAATTCTTTGATAAATTTACGCACATACTAAATTATGGATTTGTCACATGAAACTAGTTACTTGTGGAATTTATATACAGATGGTTTGATATAAAATATACGTCTTATATATGTTTTTTTCTTAAATCAGTGTAACAGCAAGATCTTCATATAAAATGACCTTCATCTTTTGAATCAAAATCATTACAACATAGACAATTACGTTCATTTCGTGGAATGTTATTTTGACAGCATCTGCCAGTTTGTATTCTCAACGGATATGCAACAAATGTTTCAAACAAAAACAAAAAATGGTAGTATGTTCAACTGCGTTTACTTTTGAACAAAACGATCACTCAATGCACATGTTCTGCACATCATGCAGGGTATTTTCGACGGTGACTCGCAACTTTATTATAAAAAACAAAAGATGTAAGCATCCCTCTTTATATTGACACATATAATATTGAAATTATTTGAAAAATGTGTATTGTAATGTTAACAAAACTCATTTGTATATTTTCCGCAAGTGAGCATTTAATATTCTGAGGGGCTTCCTGGAGAGAAGAATGAATCACCCAATCATATACATAATATTTGATGTTAAAAATGCCAAGTGCACTCATCAATTAAATACGTCACACCGTGTAACATCGTGTGCAAAGAAATTTATAATACTACAAGTAGCTGTTTGGTGGGTATAAAGGTTTTCTTTTGCTTGATATTTTTATAAGTGTGTGACTTTAGGTACATTTTCGGTTATCGCATACAAAATGAAAAATTAACATATTCATTCACAGCTGGTGTCAATTTAGTTTTAACCTGTACTCATTTGTTTATTTGATGCTTTCAGTCTGTTTTTAGAGAAATATCAGTAAATTTAAACGTATAATTCACTGGTTCAAACAGGGAAAAATAACAGTGAAAATTATCGATAATTATGTGAAAGGACGTCGTTTTCATGACGTAAATGACGTCATTTTCCAGCAAAAATACAAAATTATTTGTAAATAACAAATACAAATAAAATTTGTTGTAATTGGCAAAATATCGTTTTTAATACATTCGTTAGCATAGACAATATATATGTATATGATCACTCGTGAATTAATATCGATATTTCACCAAATCCACTAAATATCCTCTTTGTATTAAATCAAAACTGCAAAACATATCTGATCAGGATTTTTCTCTGCTCCACCAGGGCCGGATTAAGCTGTGTTGGGGCCCAAGGCTGCACAAAATATGGGGGACCCCTTCCTCTCGTCCCCTTCTGTATATTGAAAGTCAAACTTGATACTACAAATATCAGAAAACTTGCACTTTTACACAGTTTGATATATATATCAAAACAAATTAACCACTTTATAACTATTTTTAGGTCTTGGAGTACTTGACATTAAATAGACAGTAGCCCGATGCTGTCAACCTTTCCTTACTCATGGTGTTCCATATATAGTATTTCACGCGTGATAATGTTAAAAAATGACATCTTACCTTGACAGTTATTAGCTGGAATTGTGAAGTATATTCCTACAGCGATGGCAACGTTTGGAAAAGTTTTCTGTAGTTGACCTCCATCTAACTTCAGCAGTGCACTCATGTGGGTGATGGTTCTGTCTTGGGCTGCTTCTAAGATGGCTTTGAACTGAACAAACTCGTCAACAAAAGACGCCTTAATGTCATCTGAATAAAACTCCACTAGATGTGTTGTACATTTCCGTAGATCATCCAAGGTGAGAGGCTCAAACTCTGTCATGAAACCAAACAGTTCGTAAAGACCAGAATATCCGGTATGCGCTCAACTGCTTGTGAAGTTCAACAGTGAGACAATCAGCTATGCTGTACAATGTGTGAATTCGAAATTTGTCGCGTGCACTTAGCTCCGAATTCGCATTCGGTGTCGCACTCTCGTCACAATATAGTCGCCGCCTTTTCTTACGTTAATTCGCATCCTTATATACGTTGATTGCAACAAACGATTTGGCCTTCTCTTTAATGTCGTCAAACGTGTCCAGATATTGTCATGACCATACGGGCAAGTCGTATAATAAAAAGAGAAACTAATGGTTCTGAATGGATATACAACAAAGAATGAATATTGATAGCATAGTAAATCCAAGCGAACTAAACGGTACCAATTCTATATACATCGGGAAACTGGTAAAAGCACACAAAAAACATCTACTGCAATCCCGATAAAGTCGTAAAATGTCGTAATAAGAAAGGTCATACATTGGGAAACTGACCTGCCGTCGGGGCCCCTTGAAAATCGGGGGCCCAAGGCTTCAGCCTTGTTAGCCTAGAAGTTAATCCGGCCCTGTGCTCCACGAGTGTCGTGAATATAATCCCTAAATACATTTGCTCTGCTATAATGAAAAACGGCATCAAGCCGTTGGAAATCAAGCCCCATGCTGCAATCAGACAAAAATAATGAATAACTACATGTTGAATTGTACATGCATTGTAGTGTATTCGTTTGATATGCTGAACATATCGCTTCCTGCACAACAATACCAGATTTCATGTGAAACATGACAATAAGTCTATTTCTGTCATCATTAATCAAATTTTCATCATAATCTATTAAGGTCTCTTTACCAAGCTCAAACATCAAATTGTTTAACACAGCTGAATTATATTAACCCATTTATGCATAGCGTCTAGAAAAAATGCCTTAGCAAACAGCGCAGACCCTGATGAGATGCCGCATGATAAGGCGTCTCATCAGGGTCTGCGCTGTTTGCCTACAGGAATTTATGAAAAAAAATATTATAAATATAGAAATAAATAAACTAGACATCCCTAATTTTGGAAATAAATTGATCCAATTTAGAAGGATGGGAGAGTCCACAAGGCATAAATGGGTTAAATCTTCCAGAGTAAGATGAGCAGACTGGAAGCTGTGGAGCATTTTTTCAATACTATAGTATGTACTAACGAGAAAAGGTGAAACCGAACCTCGATAACTGTTTATGAGCATAAAAAATCGCATGTTTGTTTGGCTATGCAATTAAGTGTTGCCAGTCTTTATTACACGAACTCTGTTTAGTAGTGCCCTGCGCATGATTTGTTGCTCTTGCTGTGCTAGACTATTTAGCTGTGCCAAAGACTAAAGTTAACCAAGGGTTCCACAGAGAGGCCCAAATTCTGGGATTTGGTCACGGGACAATGTTTCCGGCTAAGGAACAAAGATTATTTCAATTATTAAAACCAATTAACAGAATGTTGCTATTTAAGGGGAGCTTAGTAAACAACGTGCTCCAATAATATAAATAGGATTTAAAATGCGATCATGAAACTTAAAGCATTAAACATCACAAACACAATGTGTTGCTGACTTGGTCTTAGAAGTTATTTCAGCCATTCCAGAATTGTATGCACCATTTATATATCCAAGTGTCTTCGTGTGTCTTGGTATTTTTTTTAAACAATAATGCAGAAAATGTATTTATTTAGTATGTGGTGCAAAGTTTGTACTATTTCTCGTTATTTCAGATCATTTTTAATGGACTTTTGAATTGAAAAAAAGTTTTTAATTGAATATTGTGTTCAAATATTTCGGCAATTTGTGTGTTGCTTTGATGAGTAACATCGCGAATGAATAGTTTATGACAAATAGAATTGTCATCAATCATAAAATAAAACAATTAACATAACAGTGGATAGTATTTCTTGACTTTCAACACTTAAAATTGATTTATTCACACCATTTTATTTTTTTAGATATCAAGTTTGATTGTCGCCATAATGCTCTTAACTTCCGTTATCTGAATACTAAGCAATATCACGAACGAACTAGTGGGCTTATACACGAAATAAAAACTGTATGTTGAAGTATCACGATGCAATTTAACTTATGAGATAGATTTGAACTTGATTGTTCTTACAAATAAAATAATATTTCAGCTTTTTTAGACCAGATTTAATATGGATACAATGTCAATTAACTGCCGTGACCGGATATAACATGGGTTTTTACATATATCCCGGTTGCTATCTAATGTTTTATTAATGACATGATTGTCTTCTTGAATAAAAAGACAGATTTGTCTTCTCAAATATTTCGATTTATGAGAAAAAACTTTGTTTAACTCAATTGTTTTAACTTCCATCAGTATTAACCTCCGTTATAAAATCGATAATTTGTTCTATGCAATAAAGCAGACAGGGGTGGCGAAATCAAATGTCCGAGTTGCTCGAGTCGTACATATGCTTGTCTGGGCAACTGATTTTTGTCAATTAAGTTGTCCGTGGACAACAAGATTTTTAAAAGTCGCGTCCAGGTATACAAAAAGACATTGTATTAAAGCAGTATTTAAGTTTTACAAAACCGGATGTTGACACGCGATTACATTGTCAGTGCTATTTGCGGAGCAATCAAGCTAAAATACGTGCACTTTCCTGCGCAGTGATCTCCCTTATTCTAAAAAAGACCGGGAGCATGCCGCATTTTCAACATTCGGCCCGACTGTTAGACAGTGTACAGACTGGTTTCTTTATTTTTACAATCATACAGGAAATAAAAAGTATTTATCTAAGATAATCAAAACACGGTCTACCTTGTTATTTAAGACGACTTTAATGGTAAAGATGAAACTTTTTTTTTTAATCTTCAACAACGGAGCAGAAACCGGAAGCTTTGAGCAGCCCACCTCCCAAACAACTAATATGGATGATGATAAAAAAATATGATCTAAGTAAACGCACCAGAACTTTTCAAGAAACTTGGCTAACAGATTTTCAATGGTTGCCAGTTTATATAATCAAATTGCTAACAGTAGCGGAGCCTCAGTCTGATGAGGTCCACATATTGGACTAGTTTGATTTGTTAAGATTACAATGTATAACACTAGCTTCGCAAGATTTAAAGTTTGAGAAAGTCTTTATATTGTTTTTAATATACTGATATAATGAATGTACCATTGAAATACAATTATAAACAAAACAAGCAAATCATACTAATTTTGATATATTCCACATTATTTAACATTAATCAATAAATGCGTTTATAATTTATATAAACATTAACGGGCAAGTGTAGTTCAGCAACGGACAATTTAAATTTCCTAAATGGTTGTCCGTGGACAAGTATAGTTTTTTGAGATTTCGCCACCCCTAAAATAGCTTAAAGCACTAGTTGTTAACCCTGGTACATTGCTTACGTCACACAGTTTGAATTATGACGTAAGGTAAATGGCGGTTGATATCATTGTGTACACACCGGTCTTACTGACCTGCATTGTGTACACACCGGTCTTACTGACAATAACGTAGTGGCGTCACCATCGTATAGAATGACTGACCTGTGTACTAACGCGAAAGGAATTGTGGGTAGCACTTCTTTTACGAGTGAAAAGTGAAATCGAAAGTAGGTCATGTAATCGTGCTTCTGATAATCAGTCTTAATAGAGATTCAAAATCGCATTTAAACATAATGAAATAACATTTCTTTAAACAAAATTCCGTTTTAAACACACAATAAAAAACGATTTTTCTTTCATATAAACATTTGTCTTTTGAACACAGTTTAAATGCATAATATTAAACTACCATTGATTATATCGATTTTAAATGCGTTCCCTGGTACATATATTACAATATGAGATATGCATTTCATATAATTTTACGTCAGATAAATTTTCGAATTTAATGAGATTCATGGAGAAATTTGGCACCAAACTTGTTCGTCTTCGCAAGACGCGAGGCAAGGTTTCTTAGATCTCCAAGGAATTTCGAAGTGCTTCACTATACTACATTGGATTTCAAACTATCAATTTTGGCCTTGTCCTTATACTATTTGCATCGATCGAGCTGATAATTATAAATGCATGTCAGAGACCTTCAGCTTTCAGCGAGTTTTCACCAATGTCACTAGAGAAGACAGACTAATTCAACAAAACATATGCTGGTAATAAGTCTAAGCTATTTAAAAGGCTAAAAAATTTGCGTTTTCGATTGCAAACAAACTTCGACTTCCTTTTGGTGAACATTAAAAAACATTCGTTCCTTGTAGTTAATCAACAAAACTAATATTTTGATTTGTTCTTATGCTGTAATAAGTTATATTTTAAAGTCCATAATTTATACTGAATTGAAATTAGTATCTGCAATGCATGAGTACCAACAGAATAATATTTCCATCAATATAAACATGTGTATAATATGTACTGTGCCGCTGAACAGTATTTACGTTGCAGTAATGACAAGATAAGCATTGATGCAAAGCATCTAAGGGCGTCGGGAATTTCAGTGTAAAAGGCACTCAATGAAGTTACATGGAACGATTTTTTTTCTACTGTAAATATTAATATATTGGCCGATTATTTTAAACAAAATTGAAAAAGATACTGGTATAACCATTATCTATAATTTTGTGTTATAAGCCCCAAATAACCATTTTTTATGATGTTGTGTTATAACCCCCAAATAACCATTATCTATGATTTTGTGTTGTTACCCCCAAATATTTCATAGTTCATTTTATTTACATTGGTTTCCTTTTTTACTGGCATCCGTGTGCAGTTTTCATTAATGGTACAGAACTGTGTAGGTTTTAAAATATCTGCTTCATCTTGTAAGCGTAATTTCAGATTTTTCTCATCTTCAAGGGGAGATGATTCTGAACTTATTCTTACGTTGCTCATTTACGATAGGGGTTGAGTACTCATTGAAATGAAAACACTGTAAAAGTTTGAAAAATAATTGAATGAAAACTGTAAATTGCATAAAGAAGCTGCACTCACAATCCTTTGAAATTCAGTAAAAGATCATAATAGATTTATTGCTTTGATATTCATCATTTTCAAGAGGGTTAGAGTAATACTGATATGAAAACACTTAAAAAGTTTGGAACGATTCAGACGAAAGTTGTGAAATCTTTTAAACAAGTGGAAAGTGTTTATTTTGTCAAATTTAATAGAAAAAAATCTGGACTAATTGTCCCGATGTTTCTCATTTTAAATGAGGTAAAAATGCTCATTGATATGAAGACACTGTAAGTTTGGAAAGAATCTGATGAAAAATGTTGACATAATAACCTAGCCAAGCAGTTTTTTCAATTTTATTTTTAAATTCAAAGAGACATCATTCTGGACTTATGGTCCGATATTGCTCATATAGAGTGGATTTGGTCCTCATTGATAAAAAAACCTGATCAAGTTTGGGAACAATCGGATGAAAATTTTGGACTTCGAACAACGATTTCAAAATTTCTCAACTTCTAAGGAAGATAACTATGGACGTAATGGTAGGATAATGCTAAAGGGCCCATACCACCAGTAATACGTGTCGCGCTTCGCGCTCTATATTTGGTTCTTAAAAAAACAACTCCGAGGAGTGCTTGACTCTATGGAAACGGGTTGCTGGGACACAGCTCCTCCTTGATAAGCGGCTGCTTCCTTTATCGCAACTTGTTACAATCAATAATACGTGTCGCGCTTCGCGCTCTATATGTTGTAGGATAGTACTCAGGGCCTATGATAGACAACCATAAAAATACATGGATAATAGATGTGTTGTTTGCATTTATTTGTTTATATAAAAACACGTGTATTTTTATAAGATATTTAAGTGATGTAAGAAATTTTAATTAACGTTGTCACCACGCGTCATCCATAAATTTTATTAAAAATGTCCAATTGTAGTAAAATGGATTATAAAATGTCTACATAAAATAAAGCTTTATTATATTTATTAATCTGACTGAAAAAAATTGTCAGCTGCCGAACTGTTCCGTTCGTACCGGAACCCGGGATTGAACCGATGCCTTTAGATGATTGTTGCGTAAAAAAACTTCAGTCTAACGCTCTCCCAACTGAGCTTTTCCGGCTGACATCATTTATGTACTGCTATTTGGTAAAATTGTGTATAGCGAACGTTATTATACGTCTTAGTACATTGTACGTTTTCGTTCCACTACGCCTTCCAATAAACTTGCTTACGCGATAGGTCGTCAAATATCGTACTACATTGATTCTTCACTAAATAAGCAATTTAGAAAAACCACAAAATAAATATATTTCGATTATGTTTTGTTTTTATACAAAACCAGAAAGTTTCGCTTATTTGCCCAGTCCCTGTGATCTTTCACCTGTGATCAGTTGTGGATCAGTTTTTAATTTTAACAATTAGCTTTGCATTATTGGCAATAAATGTTGTAAAAAAATGTAATAGGCACAAATACAGTACTTATTTGCACTAATTTACACACAAAACACCACTATGCAAGATATTCATAAAACAAAAACATATACATTGATCCGTAAAATAACTTCTCCTCCCATTAGCGAAAAAATATGCATTACATACTAGTCGCCGCTCTCCAGAGCGACGCCATTTATACAATAAACTAATACAAATCAATGCTACAAATATCCACACCCGCCAACAGATCAATAAAAAAACTTAACAAAAAAAAAATTAATTCCTGTTATGTTAATTGTTGTC